>NC_060182.1:28231701-28531701 GCF_021184085.1 Oncorhynchus gorbuscha | reverse complement strand
GGATTCCTCGCCAAATCCACATAGAGCCATGCACGGAGGTCTGTAAGTTCTTGAATCTCAGCCACCTGTGTGCCTAAAAAAACTTGAAAGCGGTAGGATTTCCACTGCAACCACATCAGCAATGTTGTGGAATATGTCCACAGCGTGGTCGGGTCTATCTTCAAGGTAAGCTCTTTCTCTAGCAGCTTTGCAAGCTGGGTTCCAGTGACGGCTGCACAGAGCTCCAGTCTTGGCATGGAATGTAGTCGCTAAGGAGAAACTCTGGACCTGGCCATCAGGAATGACAGGTAGGTCTTGTTGTGACTCATCTGTCCTCAGCTACGCACCAAACCTGTAGGCCTTCTCACAGAACATCACAGAACACATGGACCTCTCTGGTGACACTCGACTGGTAGACATCTGCAGGTACGTAACACCTAGGTAGAGTGATGCGTGGCAGGATCTGTAGCTCTCCTTCCCAATTGTTCCAAGCCTGGAGAAGATCTTGAATGAGAAAAGGGTCATCCCAGTCCCAATGTTTATGCCAGAGGTGCTGGACCAACACTTTGGCTCAGGTGGTGTACACCAGGAGGATCCAACCTCACTGGTTTGATGGGAAGATCAAATGAGGATGATCTTCACCAATGAGGACTAGAGGGTTGGCTTTGATGAACAACTGTAGGGGGAGACCAACCAAGTGCTTGTACCTCTTCTGAAGTTGGTCTTGGATTGCGAGGCAGGAGAGTTTCAAAGGGTCACTGATGCACCACAGAGGGTTTGGATGTCCAGGCGAATGGTTCTGAGGGCTAGTTATTCTGTGTTCCCCTGTAACCCAAGCTTCTGTGCAACATCTGGAAGGAGCATGGTTTGCTCGGACCCGTCGTCCAGAATATTGTAGGTGTCTAGGGTACACTCTCCATGGTGTAGGAGCACCCCGATCACCTTCAGTAGGACGTGATTACAATCAGCTGGTCTGTCCAAGTAGAGCACCTCTGTGACTGCTTACCAGGCAACTCTCCTCTTTTGGTGCCACTTTCGGGGTTCTGGCAGTGACCTTGTGAAAGACTTGTAGATGTGTTTCCTTGCAGAGACCGCAGGGCTTGTTGTGGGTGCACTAGGACGCCTGATGGCCCCTTCCACAATGCCAGCACTTCTTGTTGGTCTTGATCATCCACTCTGTTACTTGCTACTTGGTGAGCGTCTGGATGGCTGAGCACTGGTTGAGATAGTGCTCAGGGTTGTTGCAATAAGGACAGTATATTTCTTCTTGCAGCCAAACTTTGAGATGCTGAGGCAGCGGATCCATTCTCCGGGTTGTCTTTAGCTCCGTGAAGGATGGATGTTGCACGTTTCGCCCTTCTGACTTCTGCCCAAGTCTGTCCTTATGCACTTTTCTTGATGACTGGCCATCATATTATTGACACCAGGACATACTGTAACCACTCTGAGAACTCAAGTAAGGTGTATGTAGTACCTGGCTGATGAAACATGTGACAGTGGAAGTTTGACCTCATCTCGGATGGTAGCTTGCTGAGTAGGCATGCCACATGAGACTCACACATCAGCTCTATGTCGCCATCTGGACCCAGTGTCCGGAGCATGCCCACTGAGGATTAGACCTGTAGTTCAAACTTCTTGAAGGCAGCTGTATCTCCAAGGCATACATCGGGAGAGTCCATGACACTGGCTATCTTCTTCAGAGTGACATGGTGTGGCTGTCCAAACTTGAGTTGAGATATGAATCTACCACGAGGCAGGCTTCTTCTTGCTTTAGGTGATCCACTAGGATCTGATACGTGAAGAGCTTGTTCCCGTCAGCTGGCAGGATCTGACTTGGGTCTCGGCTGTTGAAATTAGTTGGTTGGCCTAGGCCCACTGCTGCTGCGGCAGTGGAGCCTCTAGAGGGCTGCGGATGGAGTTGAGATTATGGCCCAGGTATCCATGGAACTTGACCTGTTCAGTGACCTGGTGGGTGCTCTGGTTGCCTTTGGCTGGCATCGCTTCATGGCTCATAGGCTGCTGCATGAGGGTGAGCCCTTGGATGAAAAGGGTCACTGTACCGACGTTACGCTGTGAGGGTGCAGCACTGGCCTGATGAGGAGGTTGGCTATAGTCCACATCTGGGTGGTAGCTTGACTCTCTGGGACACGGCAAAGGTGTAGCCACTCTTTGAGGGTGGCCTGGAGTCTTGACTACTGATGATGGTCTGCTCTGCTTAGCAGCAGCAGAAGTAGCCTGATCCCTAATGACTTTGAGCTCACTCATCATCTTATTCCCTCGTCTACCAGCAAGCTCCTCGCGCAGTGGCAAGGGCTGAACCTAATCGGGAGGAAGATGGGCCCGGTGACGGACGAGGTGCTGCACCCGGACAAGGGTAAGGAGAAGCAAACCTACCATGTGAACCTTCCGGTTACTAGTCCAACGCTCTAACCACTAGGCTACGCTGCCGCCCCGGCCTTCATGGGGCCCCTGCAACTTTCCAGAGGCTGATGGACAAGGTCCTCCAGGACTGTGACGATTGCTGTGCTGGCCACTTGGACAACGTGGTGATCTACAGCCATTCCTGGGAGGGGCACATACAGCATCTTAGCAGACTCCTGGAGAAGATCCATGATGCGGGCCTCATGCTTAACCTCCTGAAGTGTCAGTGGGCAAACCAGGTATTCAAAAATCAAGAAGGAGTGCCTGGCTATAAAGTGGGCACCAGATAGCCTCTGGTACTACCTTCTTGGGATAACTGTTTACCTGCACATGGACCACAGAGCCCTGACCTGGATCCAGACCATGAAGGACCGGAATTCTCGCGTGACCAGGTGGTATCTGGAGCTCTGGCCCTTCCAGTGCTGTGTCCATCAAAAGGGAGGAAAATAAAATGTCAAGGTGGACTATCTACATTTACATTTAAGTCATTTAGCAGACGCTCTTATCCAGAGCGACTTACAAATTGGTGCATTCACCTTATGACATCCAGTGGAACAGTCACTTTACAATAGTGCATCTAAATCTTAAAGGGGGGGGGTGAGAGGGATACTTATCCTATCCTAGGTATTCCTTGAAGAGGTGGGGTTTCAGGTGTATCTATCCCGGCTCCCGAACTTGGCCGCTTCACGAGTGGAGGAAGGTAATGTGACGGAGAAGTCTGTCACTGACCGCGAGCAGCATTTGGTAAGCTAACACAGCCACACACACTCATCTCCCCGTCCTTGCTCCGTTTTCAGCTACATTAGCAATGTGGGTCGACACACAAGTTAACTTAGCGATCTTAGTTCATACATTACACACATTATTCTTACCTCCCTTCAGTAACAAAGTAAGCTTTAATTTTTAATTTAAGTGCCGTTTATTGTACTTATCAATGTTATGGATGAGCGAGCTGTTTGTTTGTATCTGTTCCTCTGTCTTTGTAGATTCCGGGTATGCTGAAATAAGGATTTGAACTATCAGCAATCGGGCTGGCTTTGTAGTGCCTGTCCCGAATGCCATTCATGTGAATGGGCGTATAAGATGCCACCATGTCAGTAGTGATGGGATTCTGTAAGTGTGTTATTGTGCTATATTGTATTATGATAAACCGATTGCAACGGTTCAATTAAGATAATTCCTGATATGTTTAGCTGGGTGGAAAATGTAGGCTACAAGATTACGAGGTAGGCTATGTGAGCCATAGACGGCACTCTTCACCACACCATAGCACAGCGTGGTATGATGTACAATATTACTAAGACATCAAAACTATGAAATAACACATATGGAATCATCTAGTAACCAAAAAAGTGTTAAACAAATAAAAAAAAATATATTTTAGATTCTTCAAAGTAGTCAACCTTCGACTTGACAGCTTTGCACACTCTTGGCATTCTCTCAACCAGCTTCACCTGGAATGCTTTTCCAACAGTCTTGAAGGAGTTCCCACATATGCTGAGCACTTGTTGGCTGCTTTTCCTTCACTCTGCGGTCCAACTCATCCCAAACCATCTCAATTGGGTTGAGATTGGGTGATTGTGGAGGCCACGTAATCTGATGTAGCACTCCATCACTTTCCTTCTGGGTCAAATAGCCTGTACACAGCCGAGAGGTGTGTTGGGTCATTGTCCTATTGAAAAACTAATTCTAGTCTCACTAAGAGCAAAACAGATGGGATGGTGTATCGCTGCAGAATGCTGTGGTAGCCATGCTAGTTCAGTGTTTCTTGAATTCTAAATAAATCACTGACCATGTCAGTTGGTAGAGCATGGCGCTTGTAACGCCAGGGTAGTGGGTTCGATCCCCGGGACCACCCATACGTAGAATGTATGCACACATGACTGTAAGTCGCTTTGGATAAAAGCGTCTGCTAAATGGCATATATTATTATTATATTATATTACACCACCTCCTCCGTGCTTCACAGTGGGAACCACACATGTGGAGATCATCCGTTCACTTACTCTGCGTCTCACAAAGACATGGCGGTTGGAACCAAAAATCTCAAACTTGTACACATCAGACCAAAGGACAGATTTCCACCGGTCTAATGTTCACTGCTCATGTTTCTTGGCCCAAGCAAGTTTCTTCTTATTGGTGTTCTTTAGTAGTGGCTTCTTTGCAGCAATTCGACCATGATGTTCTGATTCACACAGTCTCCCCTGAACAGTTGATGTTGAGATGTGTTTGTTACTTGAACTCTGTGAAGCATTTATTTGGACTGCAATTTCTGAGGCTCGTAACTCTAATGAACTTATTCTCTGCAGCACAGGTAACTCTGGGTCTTCCTTTCCTGTGGTGGTCCTCATGAGATCCAGTTTCATTTTGGTGCTTGATAGTTTTTGCGACTGCACTTGAAGAAACGTTCAAAGTTCTTGAAATGTTCCGTGTGACTGACCTTCATGTCTTAAAGTAATGATGGACTGTTGTTTCTCTGCTTATTTGAGTTGTTCTTGCCATAATATGGACTTGGTCTTTTGCCAAATAGGGCTATCTTCTCTATACCACCCCTACCTTGTCACAACACAACTGATTGGCTCAAACGCATTAAGAAGTATAGAGATTTCACAAATTAACTTTTAACAAGGCACCTGTTAATTGAAATGCATTCCAGGTGATTAGCTCATGAAGCTGGTTGAGAGAATTGCAAGAGTGTGCAAAGCTGTCATCAAGGCAAAGGGTGGCTACTTTGAAACATTTCAAATATATTTAGATTTGTTTAATGCTTATTTGGTTACTACATGATTCCATGTGTTGTTTCATAGTTTTGATGTCTTCACTATTATTCTACAATGTAGAAAATAATCAAATAAAGAAAACCCTTGAATGAGGTGTGTCCGAACTTTCGAGTGATACTGTGCATAGATAATCGGTTTTATTTGTTTTTATGTACAGATGGTTCAAAGGATCCATGCAGTGATAAGGTGGGGGCAGGGAAGTATATACACAAACAACAAGGTGTAATGGGTTCACACTCAAAAAGATGTCACATAAAGCTTACTTCATTATTCGATGTTAAAGATCATGTTGAATATTGGACCCACTATATAGACGATTGCTTTATGATCTGGACGGGTTCCTAAATTAAATTAATTTCTTAATTACATTAACTCTAGAGTACAATCAATTTCCTTAACTATGGAAAATAACTATACATTTCTTAGATTTGTTACAAAGGGACAATATCTAAGTACTAGAGTTTACAGAAAACCTACAGGTAAAAAATACTATATTGACAGCTGATAGTTATCACCCTCCCCTAAAAATAGGTTTACTAGTAAACCAACTTCATAGACTGCGTCGCATTTGTGACACAGAGGAAGAATGTGATAGACAATCAGATTCTCTCCTTGAGCGTTTTGGCTTGAGAGGATACCTGATACCTGGATTAATAAAGCTCAAAAACAACTTAAGCTTGAACAGAAGCCAGTTACTTAATAAATCCCAACAAAAACACACTTTTCTCTATAAACTGTATATTTACTCTCAATGATCGCCGTCATAGCATTATCTATTATCAATAAACATTGGCACATATTATCAACAGACTCCTCTTTAAATTCTGCATTCCAGAATCCACCTTTACTTATAAAGTATCAAGAAATCTATCAAATATATTGGTTAAATCCAATGTGGTCAGAGACAGAAAAGAGGTATTCAGAAAAGGATGCTTCCCCTGTAGATCTTGTACCTTTTGTAGCACCATAAGGAAATGTTCTAACTTGTGGATAAGTGCTGTGAGGAGAGAGAGGAGAGAGAGGGAAGATATTCAGGTCCCGCTGGGCCGCATGGAAGTCAAATCCTTGATCTAGGCAGAAGCGATTGATCTTTGACAAACAGACTAGGAAGTTAGTTGTGAGGGGAGGCAATTTTATCAGGTGCACAGGTCAGTAAAGGAAGAGATAAGGAGTATGGGATTTAGGAGAGAGGAAGTTGTGTGGAGTAGACTATGGGTTGGGCACACAGGTTTGAATGGCACGTTGTGAATGATGAGACATGAAACATGTCTGTGTGATGAGTGGTTGGTGGAGGAAACAGTGTGTTGATATTTTGTGAACTGTATGATGTAGAAAGGGTTATAGAGGCTGGTTTGTGTGGTGTAGTGGGGGAATGGAAGTGGTGTCTTGGACTTTTTTACTTAGAGGAACAGGACTAATGAAGATATTTTAATGTTGGTTGGTCGTGGCTGGCCTCACACTCCAGTACAGTAGGTGGCGGTGTATGCACCTTAAAAGTTGGATGCGAACTGCCAATCCAATCCCAAAGAAGAAGAACTACGGCCAGTAGATGGCGAAAGCATTGTTGTTAATGACAGGGTAGTTTTCATCACAGGCTGGGAGAACAGACAGCTGTTGTAAAGATGGCGTTGGAGAGGTTGCACAGGGAGAAATGTTTGGTGAACATGAGTGATTGGAGAAGGTGGCGGAAAAGGAAATAAGGAAAGAAAGTGGAGCATATTATGAGTAATCATGTGTGGGATTACACAGGCCTTCTGAAAGATCTGGTGAAGGAGAAGATGCTGGACAAGAAAAAAGGAGGACAGTGGAAATGGTTATGAGGGAATTTGGAATGATGGATTTCACAGAACTCTTGGAAGAACTTGAGGAAATTGAGTGACGAGAGTGAGGATGAATTAGATGTGGTGGCAGATGCAGTGATGACTGTTGAGAAGAAGTTGAGTGTAGAGGGAAGCAATATGGTGAGGAAGGTTGGTGTCTAGTGCAAAAAGAGGGATACGTGTTCCAGTAGCTCAGCTATGGAACCTGACAGGAGTGTGGATGAAGTTCCTGCAGTGAGGACCGCTGAGTTCGGGCCTCGGTCCGAGGATGTAAAGGATGATTCTGACCAGAGTTTGATTTCTAAACCATATTATTTGTCATAGTAATTGCCCAATACCAGGGCTGGGAATTTCCAGGAAGTAAGATTTGTGGAGAGAATGGACCCTTGCATTTTGGCTGATCCATAAATGGTGGTAGGTTGGGTGGAGAAGAGGTTTGGGACGATTTATTGTGTTTTTTCAGTCCAGAGGGAATGGGCACCACGGATCGCACGATTTGGGACAATAAATGTGACTTGCTTTGCTCTCCAGCGCAGGGCACCATTAAAAGGAGTGATAACTGGGGTGGCATTAAATGTTTAGGAAGATCAGCTGAAAGTGAAGATTTCCGGTGTCTGTGATGCTTGCCGTTTGATCCGGTGGAGAGTGTGGGGAAACGGAGAAGACATTGTCTGTCGTGTTGAGGTTTGATGTAAGGTCTTAACAGCAGGTAGCCTCGTGGTTCGAGCATTGGGCCAGTACCCAAAAGGTTTCTAGATCGAATCCCGAGCTGACAAGGTAAAAATATGTCGTTCTGCCCCTGAACACTGTTCCTAGGTCTTCATTGTAAATAAGAATTTGTTCTTAACTGACTTGCCAGGTTAAATATATGTAGGCCGTGAATGGCCTCACACTCCAGTACAGTAGGTGGCGGCGTAAGCAACTTAAATTTGATGCGATCAGCCAACACTATCCCGAAGAAGAAGTCACAGGCTGCTGCGGGGATACAGCTGGATACTATTGAACGCCGAAGACCGTATTTTTGCCAGGCAAGTCATAGACCGTATAAGTGGAGAAGAGGCAGTTCGAGGCAACAGTAATGGAGAAGCTTTGATCCAACGTTTTTCACGCCACTTCGATACGAAGTGATTTTCATAGCAGGTTAAGAGAGCCTTTTCGGTAGTGCGGCCCCAATTTTTGTGGCAAATCATAACGACGTGTTACCTCAAACGGTGAGCTGCCTTGAAGGCGTTGACGTAAAGTAGATAGCTAGGCTATTTTGCTTGCTAGCCATCAAACTCGCTAGCTAGCGCTTAAAAGTTGGCTTGGACAGCTAGTCCGGGTTTCTCTGTTGAAGCTGGTTAGTTAGCTACATTTTTAGCCTGACAGATTTGCTATCAGATAGCTCACGAGATAGTTATCTTGATAACTAGTTAGGTAGCATGCTTAGCTAGGTACCTGTTGTGTTGCTGTTAATTGAACTAACATTTAGGTAAATACAGTAGGTTGAAAGCCGACGCCGAAAACATTGGTTGCTCGACCTACGCCGAGGAAGGAGAGTAACTGTTTTGTCATCGACAATGAAATATTCTTATGGTTACTGTTGAATTTGTTGGCACCTTTAAATTATTGCACATTTTCTCATAATAAGTAACTGTTTCAACACTGTCTGCTCAGGCAAAAACGTCTAAACTTGGAACCAATCAGTACTCCTGTACGTACCTCTCATGATGAACGCAGCCAATGATCTGCTTCTACCTAGCTAAAATGTAAATACAGCCTCACATGAAATGGTGATCCGAATGTCTGTGTGTTAAGTCAGAGGGACTAACCTAACTTTAGCTCCGAAAGACTGAATGACGTAAGATAAATATTACTTTGAGTGCACTTGAAATATGCAGCATCCTATACGAATGGTCTTGATGTGCCTGCTTAGGATGCTAGTGTTTCATGAGCTATTTCTCAGTGAATTCAATTTTGAATCATGTTTTGGCATGATTGTTTAATTTCAATTAACTAGTTGCAAGCTTAAACAGTCAATCATATAAGTTTAATATTAGTCCAAACAAAATAATGTAGATAGGAAGATGGATGCTAGAATGGAGGTTTAAAAACGACAGCTGCATATGTATATTAGCCAATACATATGGCATAACATAAGCGTACCTTACAATGCGAACTTCTCTAAAAACAGTTGTACAATGTGCTCTGCAATTAAATGACCAGAGTTTGATTTCTAAACCAGATTATTTGTCATAGTAATTGCCCAATACCAGGGCTGGGAATTTCCAGGAAGCTCATGATATAAACACTGCAAAAAAAAGAAACTGTCCTCTCACTGTCAACTGCGTTTATTTTCAGCAAACTTAACATGTAAATATTTGTATGAACATGATTCAACAACTGAGACATAAACTGAACAAGTTCCACAGACATGTGACTTACCGAAATGGAATAATGTGTCCCTGAACAAAGGGGAGCGGGGGTCAAAAGTAAGTCAGAAGTACTGCAGTGCATCTCCTCGTGTTGCTGTGAGATGTTACCCCACTCTTCTACCAAGGCACCTGCAAGTTCCCGGACGTTTCTGGGGGGGAATGGCCCTAGCCCTCACCCTCCGATCTAACAGGTCCCCGAGGTGCTCAATGGGATTGAGATCCGTGCTTGTCGTTGGCCATGGCAGAACACTGACATTCCTGTCTTGCAGGAAATCATGCACAGAACGAGCAGTATGGCTGGTGGCATTGTCATGCTGGAGGGACATGTCAGGATGAGCCTACAGGAAAGGTAGCACATGAGTGAGGAGGATGTCTTCCCTGTAACACACAGCGTTGAGATTGCCTGCTATAACAACAAGCTCAGTCCGATTATGCTGTGACACACCGCTCCAAACCTTGATGGACCCTCCACTTCCAAATCGATCCCGCTCTGGAATACAGGCCTCTGTGTAATGCTCATTCCTTCAACGATGAGTGCAAATCCGACCATCAAAAAAAGTGAAGAGCACTTTTTGCCAGTCCTGTCTGGTCCAGCGATGGTGGGTTTGTGCCCATAGGCGACGTTGTAGCCAGTGATGTCTGAGGACCTGCCTTACAACAGGCCTACAAGCCCTCAGTCCAGCCTCTCTCAGCCTATTGCAGACAGTCTGAGCACTGATGGAGGGATTGTGCGTTCCTGGTGTAACTCAGGCAGTTGTTGACATCCTGTACCTGTCCTGCTGGTGTGATATTTGGATGTACCGTTCCTGTGCAGGTGATGGTACACATGGTCTGCCACTGCGAGGAGGATCAGCTGTCCGTCCTGTCCGGCAAAATAAATACAATATAGCAAGTAAAATACTGGAATGGTAGATTTGCAGTGGACTAATGTGCAAAGTAGAAATATAAATAATGGGGTGCAAAGGAGCAAAATAAATACAGTAGGGGGAGAGGTAGTTGTTTGGGCTAAATTATAGATGAGCTATGTACAGGTGAAGTAATCTGTGAGCTGCTCTGACCGCTGGTGCTTAAAGCTAGTGAGGGAGATAAGGGAGATTTTTATAGTTCGTTCCAGTCATTGACATCAGAGAACTGTAAGGAGAGGCGGCCAACGGAATAATTGGTTTTGGAGATGACCAGAGAGATACCTGGTGACCAGCGAGCTGAGATAAGGGGGGACTTAACCTAGCAGGGTCTTGTAGATGACCTAGAGCCAGTGGGTTTGGCGACGAGTATGAAGCGAGGGCCAGCCAATCAATCCACCTACAATAGATCAATCCACCAACAATAGGTGATTGTAGCCCAGGAGTGGCTGATGGAACTCTTCAGCTGGCTAGCTCTGGAATAATTAATGTTTGCTCCGAGATCGACGTAAGCCAATAGTCACACGGACAGCAGCTAGCTAGCTGCGAGATCCAGGTGTAAATGTCCAGAGCTTGTGGTTGAAATCCGGGGATATGGAGAGAGAGAGAGGTCCCGTATGTTCTGGTCATGTTGTATAAAACTGGCTATCACTTTTCGAGCTAAAGGATATCTGATGACCATCAACTGTGGTTAGCTGAATACTAACGCTAGCCAGTAAGCTGGCTAACTTCTGAGCTTCTGGCTAGCTTCTATTGTGGATTTCAGATTTGAGGTAAATACATTTTTTTTTAAATTGGTGAGGTGGGTTGCAGGAGAGTGTTTTGAAGTTGAGTTTTTGGAAAATAAAATATTTATAAGATATGCGAAGAAAGATGTAAATGTATATATACACGGGACACAACAAGACGTTGTATATCATTATGTATTTAATTAGTGATTCCTGCCTTGATGACTGTATTAGCTTTACAATACATGTCCTATAGATTTTTGTAGTCTTAAATTATTACTTGGAATAAACTGATAGCTAAAATGCTCCTTGTCCCGGAATGACATGCTAGCTAGTGATAAAACTATCTTCTCTTGCTAGCTAGCAACATATCTACTTGTTGTAATTAGCTAGCTAACTAGCAAGATAGTAAAGTAGCTAAGGTTGTTTGGAGTCATTTTACAGCTTGCATTGATGTTATAATGATTCTGTAACTACAACTAAATAAAATACTTTACCTGATAGAGCAATTTGTCAGACGGAGATCTCTCGAGCTGTCACCAACTGTCTACTGCCTTTGGTATGGATCATGTCATTGGCAGACGTGATTAGCAACAACCGTTCCATGGATAGTACAGGTGTTGTGATTGGTTTACAGTGTAGTACTCTGCAGTGTTTGTCTGTCCAGCTAGCTAACATAAAATGTACCTACATTTAGGAAAAATTTGGAAGAGTTGACATTGTCAACCAACAAATGTTTTCAGAAGAAATAAATATACACTATGTAAAAACCAGCTCCTCTGTCGACAGTGATCAATCATCTCAAAAACTAAAGCAGATGGCTTGTGCGGCCCACCACCTAGATTAATTGCCATTCGAGCCGGGTTTAATAACCTTGCCGTAGTAGGCTCCATGACAAGAGAATTACTAGCCAAGTTACTTGTCATACTAGCAGTGGTTAGACTATTTTGGAAAAGTGAGCTAGCTAACTTAGCTGTAACAGATAGCTAGCAAGGTAGTTATTGACTGGCTTGCAATCACACTTGTCTTTATATGTAACTAGCTAGATATCTAGCTAACGTAATGCTGACAGCATGATCAACGCAATATGATATGTAGCTAGTAATACTTCATGGGTAATGTAATTTGCACAGTCGGTGTTCCTATGCAATTTCTTGAGCCTCCATACATACATACAGATACAAGTTAAAGGTCTTTTCAAAGTGTGTCATATGCCACTGACTAGCTAGATACTTTGTATGCTAAATGTTGCACATACATGCTATAACTTTACCAAAAAGACAACATGCTTAAGTTTATCTTACTAGGTACTAGTTACGCTGACCTTGCGTTCTAAGCTAGCAACTGTATCATTTGGCATTTGTCAACAGTAGTCCAAAGCTGAAGCTTATAGACTCATATCATATAAGGTTAAACTCTGGGCTATGTAAACCGTAAAAGAGACACACTTTTGAAGGCAACCTGTTACCCTGCCTTGTTGACTGTGTAGACCTGACGCCTCCCTTTTTGTCCCTTCGTGGCCTGTTTCCTATCAGACTGTGAGCTGAGATGGAAACTGGAGAGCAGGTTGGAGTGGAGGCTGTCCCCTACTGCTGTTCTGACTTTGATAGTGGGGAGACCCCCGCCCGTGGCCTGGCCATCCGCACCAGAAAGACCCGCAGTCTGAGCACCTCTTCTGCCACTGCCTGCGACTACAGGTACCGTATTACATTTACATTTAAGTCATTTAGCAGACGCTCTTATCCAGAGCGACTTACAAATTGGTGCATTCACCTTATGACCTCCAGTGGAACAGCCACTTTACAATAGTGCATCTAAATCTTTTAAGGGGGGGGGGGGGTAGAAGGATTACTTTATCCTATCCTAGGTATTCCTTAAAGAGGTGGGGTTTTAGGTGTCTCCGGAAGGTGGTGATTGACTCCGCTGTCCTGGCTTTGTGAGGGAGTTTGTTCCACCATTGGGGGGCCAGAGCAGCGAACAGTTTTGACTGGGCTGAGCGGGAGCTGTACTTCCTCAGTGGTAGGGAGGCGAGCAGGCCAGAGGTGGATGAACGCAGTGCCCTTGTTTGGGTGTAGGGCCTGATCAGAGCCTGGAGGTACTGAGGTGCCGTTCCCTTCACAGCTCCGTAGGCAAGCACCCCGTTTTCACTTCACCGTGTGGAATACTAAAATAAACGATGGAACAATCAAATTTAAAGTCACTCTTGGTTTTCTCACTACCCTATTTTTTTGTTATTCACATGAACTTTTTCATTTTCAATGTGTATGTTCAAATTGTATATGCACACTTCTGGGAGTACCAGGTTTCTCCCCAGAGAATGTAACTGTGGTACTGCGCCACCCTGTGGATTGGCTACGCCACTATGTGATAAAAAAATATATACATCTCAAGTTGAGGGAGCGTGTAATTGGCATTCTGACAGCAGGAACGTCCACCAGAGCTGTTGCCAGAGAATGTTACTTTCTCTACCATAAGCTGCCTCCAACATTGTTTTAAAGAATTTGACAGTACGTCCAACCGGCCTCACAACCGTGGACCACGCCACCCCAGGACCTCCACATCCAGGCTGCTTGACCTGCAGGATCGTCTGAGACCAGCCACTCGGACAGCTGACGAAACTAAGGAGTGTTTCTGTCAGTTGTAAAGCCCTTTTGTGGGGGGAAAAACTCATTCGGATTGGCTGGGCCTGGCTCCCCAGTGGGTGGGCCTATGCCC
The DNA here is from genome assembly GCF_021184085.1 of Oncorhynchus gorbuscha. NCBI lineage: Eukaryota > Metazoa > Chordata > Actinopteri > Salmoniformes > Salmonidae > Oncorhynchus > Oncorhynchus gorbuscha. Next base: position 28,517,942 of record NC_060182.1, on the reverse strand, counting down.
ACCCATGGCTGCACCGCAGCCAAGTCATGTGAAATCCATAGATTCGGGCCTAATGAATTTTAAATTGACTGATTTCCTTGTCTAAACTGTAACAAATTTTGTTTTGAGGACATTTTTGTACTTTTTATTTTAGGCCAGGCACCATATCCCAATAGGGTAAAAAAAAATGCTCAAGAATGCACAAAATACCAGTTACAAACTTTTATCCCTCCCCTGTGCCGTACTCAGCAGCACCATTACCTTGTTGGAGAATCCTGCATGCTTCAACCATGATTATGAACATCTGGTGTTGAGGTCGACCGATTTATGATTTTTCAACGCCGATACCGATTATTGGAGGGCCAAAAACGCCGATACCGATTAATCGGCCTTTAAATATTTTATTTTATTTGTTATAATGACAACCATACTGAATGAGCACTTATTTTAACTTAATTTAATACATCAATAAAATCAATTTAGCCTCAAATAAATAATGAAACATGTTCAATTTGGTTTAAATAATGCAAAAACAAAGTGTTGGAGAAGAAAGTAAAAGTGCAATATGTGCCATGTAAGAAAGCTAACGTTTCAGTTCCTTGCTCAGAACATGAGAACATATGAAAGCTGGTGGTTCCTTTTAACATGAGTCTTCAATATTCCCAGTTAAGTTTTAGGTTGTAGTTATTATAGGAATTATCGGACTATTTCCCTCAATACCATTTTGTATTCCAATAACCTTTGACTATTGGATGTTCTTATAGGCACTTTAGTATTGCCAGTGTAACATTATAGCTTCCGTCCCTTTCCTCGCTCCTCCCTGGGCTCAAACCGGTAACACAACGACAACAGCCACCATCGAAGCAGCGTTACCCATGCAGAGCAACGGGAACAATAACTAGAAGGCTCAGAGCGAGTGACGTTTGAAACGCTATTAGTGCAAGCTAACTAGCTAGCCATTTTACTTTGGTTACACCAGCCTCATCTCGGGAGTTGATAGGCTTGAAGTCATAAACAGCGCAATGCTTGACGCACAACGAAGAGCTGCCGGCAAAACGCACGAAAGTGCTGTTTGAATGAATGTTTACGCGCCTGCTTCTGCCTACCACCGCTCAGTTAGATACTTAGATACTTGTATGCTCAGTCAGATTATATGCAACGCAGGACACGCTAGATAATATCTATTAATATCATCAACCATGTGTAGTTAACTAGTGATTATGATTGATTGTTTTTTATAAGATAAGTTTAATGCTAGCTAGCTACTTACCTTGGCTTACTGCATTCGTGTAACAGGCAGTCTCCTTGTGGAGTGCATCGAGAGAGGCAGGTCGTTATTGCATTGGACTAGTTAACTGTAAGGTTGCAAGATTGGATCCCCCGAGCTGATAAGGTGAAAATGCCAATTTCCGATTGTTATGAAAACTTGAAATTTGCCCTAATTAATCGGCCATTCCGATTAATCGGTCGACCTCTAATCTGGTGTTGGCAAAAGGGTACTGTGTTTTAGCGACTGAGAAGGAGGCATCTGTCGTATGGTAGAGTATGACAGTTGAATCAACATAAGATATTTCCTGGTGAGCAATGCTTTTCAGATAACACACAGACCCATAATTGCCACTTTCACACTTAATTTATTCCGTTTTGGTAGGCCTAAATGTGCTAGCCTCTCCTTTGCAGTGTGGTTTGAGGTTGACAGAGAGTATATATACACAGCCCATTACGACATGTCCGTGGTTTGAAATTCCACCATCTCAAATGTGAAATACTGTACAGTCCCTCAGACAACCAGAGCAGGAAACGACACATCAAGTGTGTTTCCCCACGGTGGATGATGCAGGAAGTGGAGGGAGTGTGTGTGATGGCAACTACCAGCTGAGCCCTCCATAAATTATCATCGTCTTAAGCATCACACACACAAACACATTGTGTTTGTCTGCAGCCTGTAGTGTAGTAACAGATAGCAAACTTTTAGAACCAGACCGCTAATAGGATTTGCTAACCTGAGTCACATGACCTGATTGACCAGAGGGCCTTCTGAGAGGGGAGGAGAGGCAGTCCTCTTATCCAGCAGCGTCAGAGCAGGTGAACTCATTTAGCCCAATTGGAAATGGCCTTTCACCCCTAATACAATCTAAGTTCTAAAACAAGTACTGATATTTTAATTTTAATGAAGAAGCTGGCTTTCTATCTGTATTTGAGAACTTAGAAGATAACAGGTCACTGTGTGTGAAACTGAATGTTTCTTTGTTGCAGCCTAATTTATTATGTTCCTATTTCATTATTTGCTGTTGTAGTATTTCCAAAGCTGAGGTTGGACATAAAATTTTAATCAGATGAATAGTATTTCTCAATTGGTTAAGCTTAAATTTCAGATGGGTGATGAGGGTGTTGCATAATATCATATTTAATTTGACTTCCTTGCAAAATAATTTCTATTACCAGCCCTAAAAATGAATCATACCTATATCTGAAGACATGTTAATAGCTTCCAACGTCTCCTGAAAATTGCAGTAGAATTGTCAAAATATAATAATTAGTGCGGCAATTATTTTGCAACCTCTCATTGTAAATGAGGGGATATTGAAAATGTAGGCCTAGCCTATGCAGGATGGGTACTTTGTTTCATACCAAACGAACAGACCCAGGGCTTAGTATTCATTCTTCTCATGGTTTGAGGTTTCATAAATGATTTTGAAAAGGCATCCTGAGGTGTCTCAACACATTTATACTACCGTGCGAAAGTTAACACATACTCACCTACTTATTCAAGAGTTTTTCTTTTCTACATTGCAGAATAATAGTGAGGACATCAAAACTATGAAGTAACACACGGAATCATGTAGTAACCAAAAAAATGTTCAACAAATCAAAATATTTGAGGTTCTTCAAATACACTGCACCTGTACATAGCCCAAACAACTACCTCTTCCCCCACTGTATTTATTTATTTTGCTCCTTTGCACCCCAGTATTTCTACTTTGCACACTCAAATCTACCATTCATGTCTGAATTGCTATATTGTATTTACTTCACCACCATGGCCTATTTATTGCCTTCTCACCTCATTTGCTCATATTGTATAGACTTATTTTTCTACTGTATTATTGACTGTATGTTTGTTTTACTCCATGTGTAACTCTGTTATGTGTCAAACTGCTTTGCTTTATCTTGGCCAGGTAGCAGTTGTAAATGAGAACTTGTTCTCAACTTGCCTACCTGGTTAAATAAAGATGAAATAAAAAATAGCCACCCTTTGTCTAAATGGCAGCTTTGCTCACTTTTGGAATTCTCCCAACCAGTTTCATGGGGTAGTCACCTGGAATGCATTTCAGTTGATAGGTGTGCCTTGTTAAGTTGTGGAATGCCTTAATGCGTTTGATCCAGTCAGTTGTGTTGTGACAAGATGGAGGGGGGGGGGTATACAGGGAGAGCCCTATTTTGTAAAAGACCAAGTCCATATTGTGGCAAGAACAGCCCAAATAAGCAAAGAGAATCGACCGCCCATCATTACTTTAAGAGATGAAGGTCAGTTATACGGAACATTTCAAGAACTTTGACACTGGATGAAACTGGATATCATGAGGACCCCCATAGGAAAGGAAGACCCAGAGTTAATTCTGCTGCAGAGGATAAGTTGACAATCTCAAAAATTGCAGCCCAAATAAGTGCTTCAGAGTTCAAGTAACAGACACATCTCAACATCAACTGTTCAGAGGAGACCGCATGAATCAGGCCTTCATGGTCGAATTGCTACGAAGAAAGCACTACTAAAGAACACTAAAAAGAAGACTTGCTTTGGCCAAGAAACATGAGCAATGGACATTTTAAAAATTTGAGATTTCTGATTTCAACCTCCGTGTGTCTGTGTCTGTGTATTTCCCACCCTAAAGCATGGTGGAGGTTTTATGGTGTGCGGTGCTTTGCTGATGACACTGATTTATTTGACCAAGAAGGAGAGTGATGGAGTGCTGCATCAGATGACCTGGCCTCCACAATCACCAGACCTCAACCCAATTGAGATGTTCTGGGATGAGTTGGACTACAGAGTGAAGAAAAAGCAGCCAAGAAGTGCTCAGCATATGTGGGAACTCCTTCAAGAATGTTTGAATAAGTGAAGCTTTTATATTTAAATTTTTTACTTGAACTCTAAATGGTTCTCAAGAAAAGCTCATCCATTGTTTAATAATTGCCTTTTTGCCTTTGTACAGATTACCATGTCTTATTTTCAATAAATTGAAAATTATATACTTTGAAAAAAGTATTTTTCAAACAAGCTTCGCAGACCTGGCTCCAATTTTCAATTTCATCCCCCTGAAAAGAGAACAAAAACGTCCCTTTTGTTAGTCTTTCAAAGATAATATTTGTAAAAATCCAAATAACTTCACAGATCTTCATTGTAAACAATGTTTCCCATGCTTGTTCAATGAACCATAAACAATTAATGAACATGCATGGCTAGGGCCATCCCCCCCCCCCCCCCCATAAATGTCCGGGAACTTGCAGGTGCCTTGATGGAAGAGTGTGGTAACATCTCACAGCAAGAAATGGCAAATCAGGTGCAGTCCATGAGGAAGAGATGCACTGCAGTACATAATGCAGCTGGTGGCCACACCAGATACTGACTGACTTGATTTTGACCCCCCCCCCCCCCTTTGTTCAGGGACACATTATTCCATTTCTGTTAGTCACATGTCTGTGGAACTTGTTCAGTTTGTCTCAGGTGTTGAATCTTGTGTAAATATTTGTATGAATATAACATGTTAAGTTTGTTGAAAATAAACGCAGTTGACAGTGAGGGGACATTCCTTTTTTTGCTGAGTTTATTATGGCTCAACTCAAATGTGCTGGTTGACAACTGTGCCATACAGATTGCAAAATATTTGGGAAGAGATTTGATGTACGTAGTCCATGATACAGGGTGTATGAGTTGATATATAATACAACGCAAGATTCAAGACTTTGTGCTTTTCAGCTAAAATTATTACATAGAATTCTTGCCGCCAACAAAATGTTTAATATTTGGGGCATAAAATCATCGAAGCTCTGCAGATTTTGTTGTGAGGGTACAAAATCTATAGACCATTCATTTTGGTATTGCCCCCAGGTAGCCTGTTTCTGGTCTCAGGTTAAAAAAATTGACCCTAGAAATCGTACTGTTAGGAGATCTGGAGAGATCGGGTCAGTCAATTACTAATATTCTTAGTAAAAGTATTTATCTTCAACTCGCAATCTGTGGATTCGATTAGATTGGAATTGTACGTTAAACATCATAGCATAGTTGAAAGGTATGTGTTGCGTATAAATCTTAAGGTGGCCAGCAGAGAGAGGTGGGTTGGGACGTGGATTTGGAGACAAGTGGGAGTGGAGTTGCAGAGCTGGAGATGGAATGAACAAATATTTAATGTAAAGAATTACGTCAAAATAAAACAATTTTATGTTTGAATGACACTGAGGGGCAGTGTTTTTACAGCTAATGCCGGTTTGTCTGAGGCTTGATGCCGTGCAGGTGTTTGTACACATGCAAATACACACACACTCATTCAAATAAACTCATATTAGAACACACTGCATGTAAAAGTGCCAGACATGCACACAAACATAGAGTTGGCATTGCTATTATGATTTTAGTTGTCCTTGATGTTCTTTGTTATAAATGTTTTATATATACATTTTCTTTGCATTGTTTGCTGTTTTCTTCTGTCTCTTTCTTTTTTCTCTGTAGTTCATTTTCTTGGTTGTTGGTGCATTTGGGGGTTCTTGGGGGTGGGGAATGGATATTCTTATTTTTTTCTTCTTGGGGGGGCTGTGGGAGGGGTCTTGAATGGTTGAGGGACAGTTATTGGGGAACTCTGGGGGGATCTTGGGGGGTTAGGGTTAAAGTGTTTTGTCCTGGTGGGAGATCTTTCAACGTGCCCTTGAGCAGGGCATTGACCCTGGATGCTTCTGTGTGTCGCTCTGAATGGGAATCTGTTGGATGACTGGTATGGTGTAGTTGTTGAGCGGCTTCACTGCAAGTATATTGTATGTTTCGGATAATCAATATATAGAATTTAAACTCCAAGACAGTTGGAAAAGCATTCCAGGTGAAGCTGGTTTAGAGAATGCCACGAGTGTGCAAAGCTGTCAAGGCAAAGGGGGGCTACTTTGAAGAATCTCTTTTTATTTAGCACTTTTTTGGGTACTACATGATTCCATATGTGCTATTTCTTAGTTTTGATGTCTTCACTATTCTACAATGTCAAAAATAAAGGAACCCTTGAATGAGTAGGTGTTCTAAAACTTTTGACTGGTAGTGTATAGCTATTACTTTCTGACCTTTTTTTAAAAGTAGCTATTCTCACCTAAACACAGGGGAGGAACCAGAAGGGTTTGAATTGAGAAAGACCAGACTACTGGAATTATTTTCATTTAGGTTGTTATCGGTATAAAACTAATCACCTGTTTCTCTTTGTCATTCAAATGTTTCAGGAGAAATCAGTCTCTACATGGACCAAGTCCTGTGACCACTTTTGGACCGAAAGCATGTATGCTGCAGAATCCACACGCAGTCATGTAAGTCCCTAACAACGGATGTTTTTAAATTACACATGGTGCTTGTGATTCTTACCAACTTTTGTGGGGGAAGAGTCACTTATTTTCCACACAGTTAATTAGAATGTATTGAGTAATTGTTTTGTGCATGCTTTTTCGAGCAGTAGTTAAATCAATTATTAGCCATAAAAATCTAAAATTGACTACACTCCACCCTGACTTGATATTTCATTAACAATATTTTATATATTCTGGATAAAATCTCTTCCAGCTAAATAGTTATTGAAGGAAGTTGCCTTAGAAGGAAGTCAGAACCATGCCATGCTTTTGTCTGCTGCTATTGATTGGCGCAAGTTCCTGTGCTTAAGATTTATGATGTATAACATAATTGAATCCAAACCATAACTCAATATAAATTGCCTGATGTAAGAAACTTGGATCACTGAGGGTCAAAATAGTTTGAATCTCCCCATTGTCGGGAATGACTCCTAAATGGTATTTGGACTCAAGTGGAAACCTTTTTCATTTCTAATTACACTGAACCAGTCAGACAACATGGACTGTTCACCTGCATCCAATAAGTAAAGTCTTCTCCATTCCATTGGGGTCAAGCTAGGCTTTGTTTGTCAACCGACATAACATGGTTAAGGCTATACTCTGCAGCTTTCCCATGCTGAAGATGGATCTATGACAGAACAGAGAGCCGGTCAAGTGATTAGCCCGCTTCTATATAGATCTGGCCCTTCTTTGGCCATGGTTAATTAACAAACCTCCAAACGAGCTTCAATGCCATACAACACTCCTTCCGTGGCCTCCAACTGCTCTTAAATGCTAGTAAAACGAAATGCATGCTCTTCAAACGATCGCTGCCCGCACCTGCCCGCCCGCCCGACTAGCATCACTACTCTGGTTCTGACTTAAAATGTGTGGACAACTATAAATACCTAGGTGTCTGGCTAGACTGTAAACTCTCCTTCCAGACTCACATTACGTATCTCCAATCCAAAATGAAATCTAGAATCGGCTTCCTATTTCGCATCAAAGCCTCCTTCACTCATGCTGCCAAACATACCCTCGTAAAACTGACTATCCTACCGATCCCCTACCGATCCTTGACTTCGGCGATGTAATTTACAAAATTGCCTCCAACACTCCACTCAGCAAATTGTATGCAGTCTATCACGGTGCCATCCGTTCTGTCACCAAAGCCCCATATATTACCCACCACGACCTGTATGCTCTCGCTGTATACAGTGTGTGCAAATGGCGTGAGGTAGGCAATAAATAGGCCATAGTAGCGAACTAATTACATTTTAGCAGATTAACACTGGAGTGATAAATGAGCAGATGATGATGTGCAAGTAGAAATACTGGTGTGCAAAAGAGCAGAAAGGTAAATAAAAACAATATGGGGATGTGGTAGGTAGATTGGGTGGGCTATTTACAGATGGACTATGTACAGCTGTAGCGATTGGTTAGCTGCTCAGATAGCTGATGTTTAAAGTTAGTGAGGGAAAGGTAAGTCTCCATCTTCAGTGATTTTTGCAATTCGTTCCAGTCACTGGCAGCAGAGAACTGAAAGGAAAGGTGGCAAAAGGAGATGTTGGCTTTGGGGATAACCAGTGAGATATACCTGCTGGAGCGCGTGCTACGTGTGGGTGTTATCGTTAGCTGAGATGAGGCGGAGCTTTACCTAGAAAAATCTTATAGATGACCTGGAGCCAGTGGGTCTGGGGACGAATATGTAGCGAGGGCCAGCTGACTAGAGCATACAGGTCGCAGTGGTGGGTGGTATAAGGGGCTTTGGTAACAAAACGGGTGGCACTGTGATAGACTGCATCCAGTTTGCTGAGTAGAGTATTGGAAGCTATTTTGTAGATAACATCGCAGAGGTCGGATCGGTAGGATAGTCAGTTTTACTAGGGTAATTTTGGCGGCGTGAGTGAAGGAGGCTTTGTTGTGAAATAGGAAGCCGATTCTAGATTTAATTTTGGATTGGAGATGTTTAATATGAGTCTGGAAGGAGAGTTTACAGTCTAGCCAACCACCTAGGTATTTGTGGTTGTCCACATATTCTAGGTCAGAACCGTCCAGGGTTGTGATGCTAGTCGTGTGGGTGGTCTGGTGCCGGCAGCGAACGGTTGAAAAGCATGCATTTGGTTTTACTAGCGTTTAAGAGCAGTTGGAGGCCACGGAAGGAGTGTTGTATGGCATTGAAGCTCGTTTGGAGGTTAGTTAACAGTGTCCAAAGAAGGGACAGATGTCTATTCAAACAGCTCTTAAGTATCACAGTATTATTCCAACCTCAGTGTGGAAATATACACTGAACAAAAAATATAAACACAACATGTAAAGTGTTGGTCCCATGGGTCATGATCTGAAATAAAACATCCCAGAAATGTTCCATACGCACAAAAAGCTTATTTCTCTACAATTCTGTGCAGAAATTTGTGTAAATCCCTGTTAGTGGGCTTTCCTCCTTTGCCAAGAGATTCCATCCACCTGACAGGTGTGGCTTATCAATAAGCTGATAAAACAGCATGATCATTACACAGGTGCACCTTGCGCATGGAGACAATAAATATCCACTAAAATGTACTTTTTTCACACAACACAATGCCACAGATGTCTCAAGCTTTGAGGGAGCGTGCAGTTGGCGTACTGACTGTTGGATTGTCCACCAGAATTGTTGCCGGATTGATTGTTAATTTCTCTGCCATTAGCTGCCACCAATGTTTTAAAGAATTTGGCAGTATTTTTAACAGGCCTCAAACACAGACCACGTGTATGGTGTCGTCTGAGCCAATGGTTTGCTCATGTCAACATTGTGAACAGAGTGCCCCATGGTGGTGGTCGGGTTATGGGCAGGCATAAGCTACGGACACAATTGCATTTTATAGATGGCAATTTTAATCCACAGAGATACTGTGACGAGGTCCTGATACCAGAGTTCGACCGATTATGATTTTTCAACGCCGATACCGATTATTGAAGGACAAAAGAAGCCGATGCCGATTTAATCGGACGATTTAATTTTTTTTTTTTTGTAATCATGACAATTACAACAATACTGAATTAACACTTATTTTAACTTAATATAATACATCAATAAAATCAATTTAGCCTCAAATAAATAATGAAACATGTTAAATTTGGTTTAAATAATGCAAAAACAAAGTGTTGGAGAAGAAAGTAAAAGTGCAATATGTGCCATGTAAGAAAGCTAACGTTTCAGTTCCTTGCTCAACATGAGAACATATGAAAGCTGGTGGTTCCTTTTAACATGAGTCTTCAATATTCCCATTGTAATAAGTTTTAGGTTGTAGTTATTATATGAATTACAGGACTATTTCTCTCTCTACCATTTGTATTTCCTATACCTTTGACTATTGGATGTTCTTATAGGCACTTTAGTATTGCCAGTGTAACAGTATAGCTTCCGTACTGCTGCTCGCTCCTCCCTGGGCTCCAGCCAGGAACACAATGACAACAGCCACCCTCGAAGCAGCGTTACCCATGCAGAGCAAGGGGAACAACTACTCCAAGTCTCAGAGCGAGTGACGTTTGAAACGCTATTAGCGCGCACCCTGCTAACTAGCTAGCCCTTTCACATTGGTTACACGAGCCTAATCTCGGGAGTTGATAGGCTTGAAGTCATAAACAGCAGAGCTGCAGCAAAACGCACAAAAGTGCTGTTTAAATGAATTCTTATGAGCCTGCTGGTGCCTACCATCGCTCAGTCAGACTGCTCTATCAAATCATAGACTTAATTATAACACACAGAAATGCGAACCTTCGGTCATTAATATGGTCGAATCCAGAAACTATCATCTCGAAAACAAGACGTTTATTCTTTCAGTGAAATACGGAACCGTTCCGTATTTTATCTAACGGGTGGCATCCATCAATCGAAATATTCCTGTGACATTGCACAACCTTCAATGTTATGTCATAATTACGTAAAATTCTGGCAAATTAGTTCGCAATGAGCCAGGCGGCCCAAACTGTTGCATATACCCTGACTCTGCGTGCAACGAACGCAAGAGGAGTGACAATTTCACCTGGTTAATATTGCCTGCTAACCTGGATTTTTTTTAGCTAAATATGCAGGTTTAAAAATATACTTCTGTGTATTGATTTTAAGAAAGGCATTGGTGTTTATGGTTAGGTACACGTTGGAGCAACGACGGTCCTTTTTTGCGAATGCGCACTGCATCGATTATATGCAACGCAGGACACGCAATATAAACTAGTAATATCATCAACCATGTGTAGTTATAACTAGTGATTATGATTGATTAAGTTTAATGCTAGCTAGCAACTTACCTTGACTTCTTACTACATTCGCGTGAAGCAGGTGGTTAGTGTTGGACTAGTTAACCGTAAGGTTGCAATTTTGAATCCCTCAGCTGACAAGGTAAAAATCTGTCGTTCTGCCCCTGAACAAGGCAGTTAACCTACCGTTCTTAGGCCGTCATTGAAAATAAGAATGTGTTCTTAACTGACTTGCCTAGTTAAATAAAGATTAAATAAAGGTGTAAAAAAAAAAAACTCAAAAAATCTGCGTCCAAGTTACCAATTTCCAATTGTTATGAAAACTTTAAATCTGCCTTAATTAATCGGTCATTGCGATTACAACTTTAACTCTGTACAATCTTTAACTGTTTATTTTTGGTGTGTTTGTATGTGTATAGTTGAAGTCTGATGTTTACATACACTTTAGGTTGGAGTCATTAAATCATTTTTCAACCACTCCACAAATTTCATGTTAACAAAATATAGTTCTGGCAAGTCATTAAGGACATCTACTTTGTGCATGACACAAGTCATTTTTCCAACAATTGTTTACAGACAGATTATTTCACTTGTCATTCTCTGTATCACAATTCCAGTGGGTCAGAAGTTCACATACACAAAGTTGACTGAGCCTTTAAACAGCTTGGAAAATTCCAGCAAATTATGTTATGGCTTTAGAAGCTTCTGATTGGCTAATTTACATCATTTGAGTCAATTGGAGGTGTACCTGTGGATGTATTTCAAGGCCTACCTTCAAACTCAGTGCCTCTTTGCTTGACATCATTGGAAATTCAAAAATCAGCCAAGACATCAGATTTTTTTTGGGTAGATCTCGACAGGTCTGGTTCATCCTTGGGAGAAATTTCCAAACACCTGAAGGTACCACGTTCATCTGTACAAACAATAGTACGCAAGTAAAACACCATGGGACCACGCAGCCGTCATACCGCTCAGGAAGTAGAGGCGTTCTGTCTCCTGGTGCAAAAAGTGCAAATCAATCCCAGAACAAGAGCAAAGGACCTTGTGATGATGCTGGAGGAAACGGGTTCAAAAGTATCTATATCCACAGTAAAACAAGTCATATATCGACAACCTGAAAGGCTGCTCAGTAAGGAAGAGGCCACTGCTCAAAAAATGCCATAAAGCCAGACTACGGTTTGAAACTGCACATGGGGACAAAGATTGTGCAAAAAGTACCATGGTCTGATGAAGCAAAAATAGAACTGTTTGGCCATAATGACCGTCGTTCTGTTTGGAGGAAATAGGGGGAAGTTAAAGCTTGGTCGCAAATGGGTCTTCCAAATGGACAATGACCCCAAGCATACTTCCAAAGTTGTGGCAGAATGTATTCAGGACAACAAAGTCAAGGTATTGGAGTGGCCATCACAAAGCCTTGACCTCAATCCTATAGAAAATGTGTGGGCAGAACTGAAAAGGCCTGTGTGAGCAAGGAGGCCTACAAACCTGACTCTGTTACACCAGCTCTGTCAGGAGGAATGGGCCAAAATTCACCCAACTTATTGTGGGAAGCTTGTGGAAGGCTACCTGAAACGCTTGACCCAAGTTAAACAATGTAAAGGCAATGCTACCAAATACTGCTAAATGACTTAAATGTAAATGTAAATGTACTAATTGAGTGCATGTAAACTTCTCACCCACTGGGAATGTGATGAAAGAAATAAAAGCTGAAATAAATCATTTTCTCTATTCTGACATTTCACGTTCTTATAATAATAATAATAATAATAATAATAATAATAATAATATATGCCATTTAGCAGACGCTTTTATCCAAAGCGACTTACAGTCATGTGTGCATACATTCTAATAAAGTTGTGATCCCAACTGACTTGAGACATGACATTTTTACTAGGATTAAATGTGAGGAATTGCAAAACTGAGTTTAAATGTATTTGGCTAAGGTGTATGTAAACTTCTGACTTCAACTTTTATTTGTACACACACACACACACACACACACACACACACACACACACACACACACACACACACACACACACACACACACACACACACACACACACACACACACACACACACACACACACACACACACACACACACACACACACACACACACACACACACACACACACACACACACACACACACACACACACACACACAGTACCTTCGTGAAGTATTCAGACCCCTTGACTTTTTCCACGTTTTGTTAGGTTACAGCCTTATTCTAAAATGGATTAAATACATGTTTTCCCCTCAAGCGACACACAATACCCCATAATGACAAAGCAAAAATGTTTTAAAAAAAAATGTTTTTGCTATTTTATACAAAATAGTAAATTGAAATTACGTTTACATAGGTAGTCATACCCCTTACTCAGTAATTTGTTGAAGCACCTTTGGCAGTGATTACACCCTCGACTCTTCCTGGTTATAACACCACAAGCTTGGCACTCCTATATTTGGGGAGTTTCTCCCATTCTTCACTGCAGATCTTCTCAAGCTCTATCAGGTTGGATGGGGAGCGTCGCTACTCAGCTATTTTCAGGTCTCTAAGATGTTCGATCGGGTTCAAATCCCTCCCCTGGCTGGGTCACTCAAGGATATTCAGAGACTTGTCCTGAAGCCACTCCTGCGTTGTCTTGGCTGTGTGCTTAGGGTTGTTGTATTGTTGGAAGGTGAACCTTTGCCTCAGTCTGAGGTCCTGAGAGCTCTGTAGTAGGTTTTCAACAAGGATCTCTCTGTACTTTGTTCCATTCATCTTTGCCTCGATCCTGACTAGTCTACCAGTCCCTGCCACTGAAAAACATCCCCACCGCATGATTCTGCCACCACCATGCTTCACCGTAAGGATGGTGCTAGGTTCCCTCCAGATGTGACGTGTGGCATTCAGGCCAAAGAGTTAAATCTTGGTTTCATCAGACCAGAGAATCTTGTTTCTCATGGTCAGTCTTTAGATGCCTTTTGGCAAACTGTAAGCTGGCTGTCATGTGCCTTTTTACTGAGGAGTGGCTTCCGTCTAGCCACTACCATAAAGGCCTGATTGGTGGAGTGCTGCAGAGATGGCTGTCATTCTGGAAGGTTCTCCCATCTCCACAGAGGAGCTGTGTCGGTGTGACCATCGGGTTCTTTGTCACCTCCCTGACCAAGGCCTTTCTCCCCCTATTGCTCAGTTTGGCCGGGCGGCCAGCTCTACGGACAGTTCCTTCGACCTCATGGCTTGGTTTTTGCTCTGACATGCACTGTCAACTGATCTTTATATAGACAGGTGTGCCTTTCCAAATTATGCCCAATCAGTTGAATTTACCACAAGTGGACTCCTATCAAGTTGTAATAACATCTCGAGTATGATCAATGGATACAGGATGCACTTGAGCTTAATTTCGAGTGTCTTATCAAAGGGTCAGATTTGTTTTTTACATTTGCAAAGATTTCTAAACCTGTTTTTGCTTTCTCATTATTGGGTATTGTGTGTAGATTGCTGAGGATTTTTATTTATTTAATTCATTTTAGAATAAGGCTGTAAAGTAGCAATGTAGAAAATCAAGGGGTAGGAATACTTTTCCGAAGGCACTGTATACCGAAGTATGTGGACAACCCTTCAAATTAGTGGATTCGGCTATTTCAGCCACACCCGTTGCTGACCGGTGTCTAAAATTGAGCATCCAGCCATACAATCCCCATAGACAAACATTTTGGCAGTAGAATGGCCTTACTAAAGAGCTCAGTGACTTTCAACGTGGCATCCTATACCTTTCCAACAAGTCAGTTCGTCAAATTTCTGCCCTGTTAGAGCTTCCCTGTTCAACTGTAAGTGCTGTTATTGTGAATTGGAAATGTTGTTGCACCTAGACATCTCTGCTGCATCGTGGTCAGCCACACAGGCTCGAAGAATGGGACCACTGTGCTGAAGCAGTGCTAAAAATAGTTTGTCCTCGGTTGCAACACTCACTACCAAGTTCCATGCAAGGTTCATACAGAAATGTTTTGTCAAGATGTTTTGTGTAGAAGATCTTGACTAGCCTGCACAGAGCCCTGACCTCAACTCCATCGAACACCTTTGGGATGAACTGGAAAGTCGACTGCAAGCCAGGCCGAATCGCCCCCGACCTCACTAATGCTCTTGTGGCTGCTGTGGGGACCTGCCTCCATTCCAACATCTAGTGGGAAAGCCTTATCAGAAGAGTGGAGGCTGTTATAGCAGCAAAGGGGGGTGCAACTCCATAATAATGCCTGTGATTTTGCAATGAGATGTTCGAGGAGCATGTGTCCACTTACTTTTGGTCATGTAGTGTAAAACACAGGACAATTACTTTTTTGACTACACTGGGCCTTTAAGACACTGGTCAGACACTCGGAGTAAGAATCTATTCTTTAAAGTTTCTCAGCTGGTGAACAAGACAATTTGAGATTGTGGAAAATATTATTATGCTTTGACATTGGTTATTCCCCATAATTTGCAACAATCGTGAGGAGTCATCGCCGGCTGTAGATTTTGTGATTTTACGTTCCAAAGGGACAACATGGAATAGTGATACATGGTGTAGTTGAATTAAATCATTTACATTTACATTTAAGTCATTTAGCAGATGCTCTTATCCAGAGCGACTTACAAATTGTTGCGTTCACCTATATCATGTGAAATATACCTTCAATTCATTGTCAAAAGTGTGGGATATTATGTTGCATGTACACTACCGTTACAAAGTTTGGGGTCACATAGATATTTCCTTTTATGGGTTGATCATACAGAAATATACAGATATTATTCCAAATCAATTGCCTGTATGGTGTGTGAAACGATCACTTACTGCCTTATCGATAATCAAGAATTCTGCTGGTAACTCTTAATGGACAGCTCATGAGGGCTCCTCAATGTCTGCCGAATAGGCTTCAGGCTTAGTTTTTATTTTTACCCATAAGAGTATAATTAAAATATCTCTTCTCAGCACTTACGACTGGTTTTCAACTCTCAGGTGCTTTGTGGATACAGGCAAAGATCACACATTATGGGATAGTCTGCGTACAGCTCATGAAAGACTCTTATCAAAGCAGTTTGGCAGCCCCTTAGATTGGCCAGAGCCTTCCTTGACTCGGGCCATCATGTAACTTGGTTATTATACCGTCTGCTTTAAGCAACAATAATGGATGAAATGTGACTACGTACGTTCACACACACACATGCATATTGACTCCACACACTTACATATATACACTTTCACACTCTTTACGTACCATGCTGCTGCACTGTTTATCTATCCTGATTGCCTAGTCACTTTTATCCCTACCTACATCTACATATTACCTCAACTACCTTGTACCACTTCACATTGACTAGGTACCGGTACTCTTTGTATTTCGTCTCATTATTGTTATTTTATTGTTACTATTTACTTATTTTGTAGCAAATTTGTCTAAATGTTCTTAACTCTGCATTGTTGGGAGAAGGCTCGTAAGTAAGCGTTTCAAGATAGTCTACACCTGTTGTATTCGTCGCATGTGACAAATAGAATTAGATTGGATCAGCATCCTCAGGTGCAAAGCCTCTAGGCTGGCTATAAGTAGCAGAGAGCCTATAAAACTCATACAGCCTGCCTATCAGCAGTGTTGGGAAAAGTACTCAATTGTCATACTTGAGTAAAATTATAATTTACCTTGAGTAACTTTCTATTAAAAAGTTGAGTCACCAAGTAAAATACTACTTAAGTAAAAGTCTAAAAGGATTTGGTTTTACATTTACTTAAGTATCAAAAGTAAAAGTATACATTTCAAATTCCATATATTAAGCGAACCAGACTTCCATCATTTTCTTATTTTTACTTATAGCCAGGGGCACACTCCAACACTCAGACCATTATTTACAAAAGATGCATTTGTGTTTAGTTTGTCCGCCAGGCCATAGGCAGTAGGGATGACCACGTGTTCTCTTGATAAGTGCATCAATTTCAGTTTCTTGTCTTGCTAAGCGTTCAAGATGTAACTAGTACTTTGAGTTGTTATGGAAAATGTATGGAGTAAAAAGTACAATATTTTCTTTAGGAATGTAGTAAAAAATATAAATGAAGTACATATACCCCCCCAAAAAACTACTTAAGTAGTAGTTTTACTGAAATACTTTACACCACTGCCTACCAGTACTCCTTGATAAATACATAACTGAGTAGCAGTGTAGGTTTGATAGTGTGCTTTAGAGGGAAGACATACAAACATGAACATCAACCGTGCGCAGGTGGTCATCCTTTCTCCTCTGACCACAGAACATCGGCCTGCATTTTCTATTCATTTCCCGGCGATTCTACATGTTGATTAAACTCAAAATATGCTATTCTGTTATTTCGAAATACATTTTATTAGCATAATAATGTTTCTTACTTTATGATGGTGTAGGCCTATATTTAAATTGAATCATAAGATACTCCAAGGGTGTGGCTATTGAACTCGTTTAGGCCTGGCTATTCTAGTGTTAATTGGTTCTTCAGCCATGACTGGGAATGAAGAGGGGTTTTCTCTTGGAGAGGTGTGTGTGTGTGTGTGTGTGTGTGTGTGTGTGTGTGTGTGTGTGTGTGTGTGTGTGTGTGTGTGTGTGTGTGTGTGTGTGTGTGTGTGTGTGTGTGTGTGTGTGTGTGTGTGTGTGTGTGGTTTCTTCATTCACTATTTGACAATTGATTGTCACCCGTCAGACTTATTAAGGTAATCTTGTCTATAGATAACATCTGTTATTAAATGTGTGAAATTTGTTTAGGTTTAGTTTCGATGGGCCATTATCAGCTGGGCAGGCAACTGACTTCCTCCTAAAAATGTTTAACACATTCTGTTTGTTATTGAAATTCTTACAATGTCAGTGTGTTAAATAGACTTATTTAGGAAAAGTCCAGGACTGGGGGGAGATATGACTTAAAAAATGGCAGAGAAATTACATTTTAAAAATGGCATGAAGTTCAGAAGACGGTGGGTCTAGGATTAATTAGTCTGTTCATGACTCAATGCTATAAGCAATAACACCTTTATAACATTTCCCTGGTAAGCCATTTCCTTGTCTGGGTGGGTGTGTCCATTTAAACTACCCAACCCTAATTGGAAGGGCATTTTTCTTTGTGTGTGTGTAAGAGAGACCGACGGAGACACTGGGGACTGTGTAGTGATGGACTATAGAGAGAATCCACACCCTTAATATATCTGGTATGACAAAGAGCAGTCTTTGACAGGCTCTTGTTTTAGGATGGCTCCTTTTTCTTGTATTTAACAAAATACCAGTATGTGGTAGTTGAAAGTATTTAGCTCTTACTGTATATGCCCTAGGAAACCTTTTAGGTTGGCCTACCTGGGGAAAATCCGCTTGAACATTGTTCTATATCATAACACAGCTAGCCAATGAGAGGGTAGTCTTCCCTTAAAGGGGCAGGTCTGTAGTGGTTGTGGGCGTTACTTGTGGTGATGTCATCTTTCAGGTCTGTCTTAAGATGAGTGAGCGGTTTGGATGACTGGCAGAATAGAGATTTAACTTTTAGACGTTGTTGTGTGTACAGCAATCCAAGAAGAATTAGTGACTAGTTTGGCTTTCCTGGTGTTTTAATGAGGGGAAGAGATTGAATACAGCTCATGGGAAGACTACAGAGCAGAATGAATTGTTTTGCTTTAGATTGTGGAATCGGTAGACTGAAGAGCAGGTAGCAAGGCAACCTGGCCGTTAGTGCCTTCCACTCATCTCTACTAGAAGAAGCCTCATCACATGCAGGCAAACATGAAATTCAACCAGTGTGTGCAACAGCAAGCTCTGGAGAACAGCGACAACAAAGTGTGGAAATGGTAAGAATATTCTCGTTCCTCTCTGTCTCTCGGTCTGCTGACAGCGTTTCTCAACAGGAACATGGTGGTGCCAGCAATGTTTGACTGAATTTTTAACCTGCATTGTCTTCTATTGTTGGCAGTAAGTTTTGTTTTAACACATTTTCTATGTGAAACATTTATCTCAAAAGAACACTTTGATCTTACACAAGGTCAACAGACAGCCTAACCACAGAAAAATTGTAATTCACTGGCTGTGTAAATGTGAAGCATCCGCTTGGCGTTTTCACTTACTACCAAATATGGTAGTGAGAGGAAGCCCAGTGGTTGAAAATGGAAGGAGATGGATTTTGGCTGACCTATGGATGCATCAACTTAAACATTTTATCTTAATAGTTTTCTGTTCCCAAAGCTAGAATCTGTTATGAGCAGTGTGGACTAAGTTTTTTTTTTTGTAGGAGTGCAAAGGTGAATTGAGTTGTATCACACACGTACATCAGAGTAGTCATTCCCTAACAGAAATATGCAGTTGCATGCTAGAACGGGCCAACAGGATCTCGCTAGCTCATCCACCTCGTTTGTTCTGCACACTGACTAATTTGTTCCCATTGGAAACGACAGGCTGTGGTCTATCTTGGCTTAGTTATAAAAACATCTTTGGCCTAACTATGGTTTTCCCTAAATTAGGCTACTTGTGGATTAGTTTGGGTTTTTGTTTGAATTGGCCATTTGAGTTTTCACTTAAGGTAATGTCTAAACAGCTCATAAAGTCTACAATGACTGATAAAGCCAATCACAGGCAAGTGTAATGATACATTACAAGTAGCCTTACTTTGAATAAATGGCAAGTGCAAGTTCTACCGTGTAACAATTGATAAAGTATTTAAGTGCATCTGTAAACCTTCATAAATGTACACGACTTTGTAAATATGAAACGAATACAACAGTGGAAGTTGACAAGAAAAATACTTCCTTATTATGTAGTGATGGGAGAATAATTTTGACTATCGCAATATTATTTTTTAGCTTGTTGTCTGTACCTGCTCAAACTCCAGTATTTGTCCTTCATAGCTTGTTCTCCATTTTATTTTTTAAATAGGAAGCCTATTTGTTTTCAGCACTTATTTCCATTACTGATCAAAACTCGTTTTCATGGCTCTCTTGTCTCTCTGCAGCAGACATATGGTGCGCAATATGTTTGGACCATCGTATAGCAATATATATTGTATCAGCACCTTAGTATTGTGATAATATTGTATCGTGAGGGCCCTGGCAATTCCCAGCCCTAGAATTATGACACCAAAGCATTTACAATCTGTACCCTTAATCGGGGTGATATTCCTGCACCTTGGTTGGAACGCGAGGTCCCTGTGATGAGTATGTAAATGTACTGGTCCCTGTCTTGACCCTTTTGAACTCTGATGTTGCTAGACTAAGCCCTGGCCAATAATAGGATAGGTGTTAAGCAGCCTTGCCTCTTATCCAACTGGGCAAACACAAACCGTATGAAGTAACACTGAGCCAACAAGAGCTCAAAACATGGCTATTGAGAGCTCACCGTGCCCAAACCAGAAATGTTCCACAGCCACAACGCTTACATGTTACAGTAGTGAGCAACCATGATATAATTACAAATGTGTAAACTATTTATTTACATACTGTACCTCAAGATGTCAAGGTGAGCAATGACTTGTCAACTATTGCTCTTAGCTGTATGTTTACAAATGGTGCTCCACCAAAATGGTATAATTTTGGAAACCCCGATTGGGTCAATGAGTCATGCATGTCTCTATATTAAGGAACAACATTTCAATGTTTCTCTTTATTGCTGCAATCCCTTTGATCAAATAATGAGTGATCAAATTGTCCAGTCAAATATGACCATTTTGAAAAGGTATTGATTTAAATGTGGTCGTTCTCGCCATCCAGGCACATTCAGGACCCAGCCAGTCAGAGGCTGACGTGGAACAAGCCTCCCAAAAGTGTCCTTGTCGTCAAGAAGATCCAGGATGCCAGTCTACTGCAGCCTTTCAAAGAGCTGTGTGTTTTTCTCACAGAGGTAGGACTTTTGCACCTTTTTTTGCTGAGTCCATCTATTCTCATATTATAGCTTTCTGCACCTTAGCGACCTGTGTAGTATATTACTTCCGTTTCATTAGTCTGCAATGAAGTCCTTGAAAACAGAGGTTTTAGTGACTGAAAATTTGTACTTTTTTTTTTTTTACCCAATCCTGTCGACCCGTTCGACTTCTAAAGGGTGATTACATGTGCATGTTGCTAATGCATATGTTTATACTTGTGCGTTGTTCTAGCAGAAAAACATGATTGTTTATGTGGAGAGCAAGGTCCTGGCGGACACAGCCATTGCGGGTGATGAGAGCTTTGGGGCCGTCATCCAGAAGTTCTGTACCTTCAGAGAAGGTGAGGAGACCACTAGCCATCAGAGGACTGGGTTGTATTGATTAGTGCACACCGTAGCACTTTTCTTTACATCAGAAAACAAGTATGCATTATCTTATGGGAGAGGTTTAGTGGCGGCAAGTAGCCTAGTGGTTAAGAGTGGGCCAGTAACCAAAAGGTCGCTGGTTCGAATCCCTGGGCTGGCAAGGTGGAAAAATCTGGGTGTTGATTTAAGGCACCTCTGATTCAAAGGGGTTGGGTTAAATGCGAAGACACATTTCTGTTGAATGCATTCAGCCGTCCAACTGACTAGGTATGCCCTTTCCTTAGTTCCTCCCTATTTTAGTTTGTTTTCTTCCATTTGGTGCCTAGTGAATACAATCCTTATTGATGATAGATTGATCTGTGTCTCTCTAGTTAGTGATGTAGTGTCAGGATTGTCTATGGAACTCTAACTTTAAGTAGTATTGCTTTCTCTTACGGACATGATCCTAATGTGTTTGTATGCACTGTTCAGATCTCGATGACATTTCCAATCGAGTGGATTTCATCATCTGTCTTGGTGGAGATGGGACCTTACTTTACGCATCGTCACTCTTCCAGGTATACATTTACAATATTAACATCTTGTGGTATAGTAAACACATTGATTTATACATTTTTGAGTGTACTCTGTGTGAATTGTACTAAAATAATTTCTCAACTTGGTTGTGTATTGATTTGTCTCAATTTAGCTTATTCCATAGCGTGCATATGCTCCTATGTTTTCAGGAGAGCGTTCCACCTGTTATGGCCTTCCACCTGGGTTCTCTGGGCTTCCTCACACCTTTCAAATTTGACACATACCAGTCTCAGGTCACCCAAATCATTGAGGGTACGTTGTGTTTTCCTTTAGCCTCTGCCTTATCTAATTTCAATAACAGGAGCCGTGCTCTCATTTCTAGCAGCTAGGTTAACCTCTGTGCTCCTTTTGGTTTAACGTGTGTGTGTTATCACTTTTGGGGTGTGTGTTTCTGCTGAGCAGGTAACACCGCCATCATCCTGCGCAGTCGCCTGCGGGTGAGAGTGGTGAAGAAGGGCATCATCGTGACGAACGGTGACAGTGAGGGCAGCCGCAAATCCATGCAGTACCAGGTGAGCTCTACACCATACACCTGGCTGGTTATGTCATCCTAGTATTATGGTTCGTACCACAATAGGTTGCAAGCATCATGATGACTTGGCACATCTCATGCTTATTGTCTTTACTGTGTGGTCACTGGGTGTTCACCTATTGTTGCGACGTGTTGAACAAACATGCAGTCATCGGGTGCATGTAGCGGACATGAGGCGTTTCCTCTGGTAATATTCCCACTGCCACAGGCCTTGACCACAGATCCCAGTGGGGTGATGAAACACCAGGAAGTTTGAAATGTACCACCTTTTCTGGGGTGTGTAGGGTGGCAGCAATCGTTCAGGGCTTGTTTCAATTCCTCCTTAATTGCTTGATGTAATCCTTCACAAGGATTGGTTTCCCTGTTTTTCTGAAGGTTCTAACAATCCACGCTATTTGCTTCCATTTTGGCCTATCACACCATGGAGTTAATGTACGTGAGCTGCGTGGGATGTTTGAGTTGTGTCATCATACTTCCTACTGAGTAGACTTTGACAAGTCATAACATATGGCTGTGTTCAAAAAGGGTTCCCAAAGTGACTAACAACTTGGCTAGTGCAGTATCTCTGGTTAACATGGCTCTGGGTGTTTTGGTCCAACAGGTGCTAAATGAGGTGGTGGTGGACAGAGGCCCGTCGTCCTACCTTTCCAACGTGGACCTCTTCCTAGACGGACACCTCATCACCACGGTACAGGGAGACGGTGAGTAGTAAACTCCTCAACCTGCTGCTACTGGTTTAAAGGATTACACCCCATCTGTTTTGGCTGCTTCACTTTTATTTCCCACTTAGATGTTTCACTAATATAATACACTTTTATTGTTCATGCAGCTCTGATTTTAAGTATTAGAGTTTAGATGCTGTAACTGGTCGTCATACTGTTTGTGCTACTGCTCACTGCATGTGTACAAGCCCAGAGTGCAAACAAGCACCAGTGGTACTGATGGTCTATTTGTGCTGCAGACTGTTGGACTGCAGCTCGCCTTGTTAGTAGAGCATAGACCAAACTCTCCCATCTGTCCTTCACCACTGCCTAGTAATTCCCTCTCTGGAAGCCTCTCAAGGTCTGATGTATTTCCCTTGTCTTCGGTAATGGTTTACTGAGTTTTGGAAATGCTTTCAGCTTGTTGGTGTTTGTAGGCGTGTGTCACTTGAGTGTTTTTGGGGTTGTGCTCAAAGTAGTGTCTGTGTGTTGTCTCAGGTGTGATAGTGTCCACTCCCACGGGCAGCACGGCGTACGCGGTGGCGGCCGGAGCCTCCATGATCCACCCCAACGTGCCGGCCATCATGATCACTCCCATCTGCCCCCACTCATTGTCCTTCAGACCCATCGTAGTACCTGCTGGGGTGGAACTCAAGGTAAACACACACACACATACATACAGAACCAGTCAAGAGTTTATTTTTACTGTTTTCTTTATTGTAAAATAATTGTGAAGACATCAACTATTAAATAACACTTTTGAAATCATGTAATGACCAAAAGTGTTAAACAAATCAAAATATATTTAAGATTCTTCAAAGTTGCCCCCCTTTGTCTTGATGACAGCTTTGCACACACTTGGCATTCTCTCAACCAGCTTCACCTGGAATGCTTTTCCAACAGTCTTGGAGTTCCCACATATGCTGAGCATTTGTTGGCTGCTTTTCCTTCACTCTGTGGTCCAACTCATCCCAAACCATCTCAATTGGGTTGAGGTCAGGGGATTTTGGAGGCCAAGTCATCTGATGCAGCACTCATCACTCTCCTTCTTGGTCAAATAGACCTTACACAGCCTGGAGGTGTGTTGGGTCATTGTCCTGTTGAAAATAAATGATAGTTGGGATGGCGTATCGCTACAGAATGCTGTGGTAGCCGTGCTGGATAAGTGTGCCTTGAATTTTAAATAAATCAGACTGTCACCAGCAAAGCATCATCACACCACCACCTCAATGCTTCACAGTTGCAACCACACATGCAGAGATCATCCGTTCACCTACTCTGCGTCTCACAAAGACACCACGTTTAGAACCAAAAATCTAAAATTTGGACTCATCAGACCAAAGGACAGATTTCCACCGGTCTAATGTCCGTTGCTCGTGCTTGGGCCAAGAAACAAGTCTCCTTCTTATTGGTGTCATTTAGTAGTGGTTTCTTTGCAGCAATTCGACCATGAAGGCCTGATTCATGCAGTCTCTTCTGAGCAGTGGATGTTGAGATGTGTCTGTTATTTGAACTCTGAAGCATTTATTTGGCCTGCAATTTCTGAGGCTGATAACTCCAATGAACTTATCCTCTGCAGAGGTAACTCTGGGGCTTCTCTGTGGAGGTCCTCATGAGAGCTGTTTTCATCATAGCGCTTGATGGTTTTTGCGATCGCACTTGAATAAACTTTTAAAGTTCTTGACATTTTCTGGATTGACTGACCTTCATGTCTTAAAGTATTGGACTGTTTTTCTTTGCTTATTTGAGCTGTTCTTGCCATAATATGAACTTAGCCCTATTTGGTAAAAGACTATCTTCTGTATACAACCCCTACCTTGTCACAACACATCTTAATGCATTTGAGCCAATCAGAAGGAAAGCAATTCCACAAATGAACTTTAAAAAGCCACACCCGTTAATTGAAATGCATTCCAGGTGACTAGCTCATGAAGCTGGTTGAGAGAATGCCAAGGGTGGCTACATTGAAGAACCGCAAATATAAAATATATTTTCATTTAACACTTTTTTGATTACTACATGATTCCATATTTTATTTTTTATTTCACCTTTATTTAACCAGGTAGGCTAGTTGAGAACAAGTTCTCATTTGCAACTGCGACCTGGCCAAGATAAAGCAAAGCAGTGTGACACAGACAACAACAGAGTTACACATGGGGTAAACAATAAACAAGTCAATAACACAAACAAATCAATGACACAGTAGAAAAAAGAGTCTATATACAGTGTGTGCAAAAGGCATGAGGAGGTAGGCAATAAATAGGCCATAGGAGCGAATAGTTACAATTTAGCAGATTAGCACTGGAGTGATAAAGGAGCAGATGATGGTGTGCAAAAGGGCAGAAAAGTAAATCAAATAAAAACAGTATGGGTATGAGGAAGGTTGATTGGGTGGGCTATTTACAGATGGACTATGTACAGCTGCAGCGATCGGTTAGCTGCTCAGATAGTTGATGTTTAAAGTTGGTGAGGGAAATAAGTCTCCAACTTCAGTTTTTTTTTTTTGTTGTTTCTTTGTTGTAATTCGTTCCAGTCACTGGCAGCAGAGAACTGGAAGGAAAGGCAGCCAAATGAGGTGTTGGCTTTGGGGATGATCAGTGAGATATACCTGCTGGAACGTGTGCTACGGG
This sequence comes from Oncorhynchus gorbuscha, assembly GCF_021184085.1. NCBI lineage: Eukaryota > Metazoa > Chordata > Actinopteri > Salmoniformes > Salmonidae > Oncorhynchus > Oncorhynchus gorbuscha. The sequence continues at coordinate 28,492,478 of NC_060182.1, read as the reverse complement.
TGGGTGTTGTTATCGTGAACTGAGATAAGGTGGAGCCTTATAGATGACCTGGAGCCAGTGGGTCTGGCGACGAACATGTAGCGAGGGCCAGCCAACTAGAGCATACAGGTCGCAGTGGTGGGTGGTATAAGGTGATTTGGTAACAAAAAGGATGGCACTGTGATAGACTGCATCCAGCTTGCTGAGTAGAGTGTTGGAAGTTATTTTGTAGATGACGTCGTCGAGGATAGTTATGATGTCTTCACTATTATTCTACAATGTAGAAAATGGTAAAAATAAAAACCTTTGAATGAGTAGGTGTCCAAACTTTTGACTGGTACTGTACATTCACGCAAATTCATACAGACACATTCAACAAAGACATGATCTATTTACCAGTCCTCTCCACAATCAATTAGCATTTACTACTCCTCTCCAGAACACATTTGCGTAAGACAACACAGGCAATGACCGGTAAGAAATGATCAGTCTGACACACAGCTAGCACAATGCATACCCTTCAGTTGTCACAGGTGATGGGAATTGCTTGTAATACACACACACACTTTAACAGAGCATTTCCTGCTGAAGACTTTTTGTTGTCTTTGACTGGTCGTTCTTCTGCTCCGTTTGTCACGCTCAGATCATGCTGTCACGTGACGCCAGAAATACGGCCTGGGTGTCGTTTGACGGGAGGAAGAGACAAGAGATCTGCCATGGAGACAGGTGGGCAACCTTTTGACCCCACAATCACTGCAACCCCTTAATTAAATCACCACCGAACATCAAATGCTGATGAACAGGGAAGATGGCCTGACACACTTCCGCAAGTCGCCTGAATACACACAGTTATGTAATTATATTGACCCGTTTCATGGACTCAAGCCAAGAAGGTCATGTCACACGATGTTCAGTACAGGGTTTCCTTTATGTAGGCAGAGAGAATTATTCCTTGTTGCTGAAATGCTTGCAGCCCATGTCATTGATTTAGAGATCCTTCTGTAGCTCAGTTGGTAGAGCATGGCGCTTGTAACGCCAGGGTAGTGGGTTCGATCCCTGGGACCACCCATACGTAGAATGTATGCACACATGACTGTAAGTCGCTTTGGATAAAAGCGTCTTCTAAATGGCATTTATTATTATTATTATTTACTAGTAACATTTTCAAGTAATTATTTGGATGATTGTGAATACCTGGCATGCCTCCCACTCAAGACTTGCGACTTGACGGTCTTTGCTCTTTATCTCCCCATTGTCATCTCCAGCATTACCATCACTACTTCCTGTTTCCCTGTTCCCTCCATCTGTTTCCGGGACCCCGTGAACGACTGGTTTGAGAGCCTGAGCCAATGTTTACACTGGAATGTGAGGAAGAAGCAGAACTACCTCAGCTCAGAGGAGGAAGAATTCTGAGGCCAACAAACTCGCCTCCCGGTGACGCTATGTTGACCCTTTGGGTGCGTTCCAGATATACAGATTCTGCACAGTTCACTGATGAAATCCGATCTTTATAATACCTGGACAAGTGTTTTAACATACTAGGATACGACGTCAACATGATATTTTGATATCCTATATCTGGAATGCACCCATTGATTTCAGTTGGATTCCATCAGGTAAATTTGCAACTAATATCCTCCAGAGATGGTTTGCATTATTTTGTTTTGGTTCTAGAATGAATCATCCCTTACTGTTAAGAATTTCACGCCCTTTGAAAAAGATTGTCGAAATTGCCTTTTTATGCCAACAAACAGTCTCACGGGTTAACTTAAACCTTGATTGTTTTCAGTCAGACATGAGACAAAGTAATACTGAGCTAGGGATCAAAACCATGATATCAATCCTCCTGATAATGATTGTTAAAGTTGGCCCATGAGATATGTGGTCTGTTTTAGCACTTTGTCTATTGTTTCGTGGCGTCTACAGGCTATCAGGGACAAACCTCGGCTCCTCTTAAACCATGGACGTTGTTTTGTTTAGCTTGAGCGACGTGAATGCTAAGGGGCTGCCAAGCTCCTCAACATAGAAAACAGATGTCGTGACTATTGTCAGTGTGGTTGTTCCAAGAACCAATGTTCTTGGAGATAATGAGGATAAGGAATTAAATGTATTTGTTTTTTATACAATCCCTAACAGAAAATGAGGTATTATTATTACTACTTCAGGAAAAGCAGAATAATTGCGTCTACTCTGCAATAACGAACTAAATGTGTAGATTGTGCCTTCAACTTGTAACTATTACATAGATAATTGCTTATTAAGGTTTACATAACTTTAATTTTCTTAATCATATTTACAGCTTAGTGCAAGTGTAGCATAATCATATCTTCAGTATTCCTCTCTCCGCAGTTTGTCTGCAGTACAAGCCATTTGAGAAGCTTCTGTACATGTTCATCTTACGTTAACTACTCTGTCTACAACAACGTTGTAGTGTCTGACCATGTAAAATGCCAGAACAGTATGGAACAAACGTTAATAACTAAAGTCCATTCCAGGTGAGATGAGACCACAACTTGATTGTATTCATTGCCTTTCACTGTAAAGCCATAGATCTACTATGTCATTCATTTCAAGGTAATTTCGTTGTTCACAATGAAGGCAGTTGTGATTCTACAGGGTTTTACCACCCAAGGCAGGGGTAGGGCAACCCTGGTCCCGGAGTGCCGTGGATACCTCAGGTTTTTATAGTTTACGTATTTATATTTGCTTTAGACTTGGGAGGACAGAGATGGAATTTAGCCCATCAATGATATTTAATAATTAGCTCAGTTGGTGAGATGATGAGTCTGGTGTGGTGCCTGGATGGACTTAAACCCTGCTGTGCCTGTGGCACTCCAGGACCAGGGTTGTCCGCCCCTGACCTATGGTGTCAGACTTTTTGCAGTATGATGAGAGATTGAAGGCATTCATATACCAGTTGTAGGTGTTGGCCTACCTTACCAAATGAGAATAATTCTCACCCCCTCTGACGGACCAGCTCTGAAATATCGACTTGATAATATAATAAAATATATGATGGTTTGAGGGTTTTTCTTCTTTCCTAATTGGCTTTTCGGGGGAGATACGATGTGATAAAATGTACATGTTTTTCATATAACATTTTATCAAGGAGTTATAATATAGTCTTTAACTATCAGATGTTCATTTTAGAGACAACTAATTATAGTTTATATGAATTTAATACTTTATGAATTTGCGTGTTAAATGTACTTGTTCGATGGGCAAGTGACATTTCCCCCAATGGAAAAAGTGGTTTACGCTCTGGATACCAGCGCACCACACTCTGCAAGAGGACCAGCTCACTCTAACTAGTCAATCAATCATTCCTTTATTTTCTCATTTATCATGCTTCAATAAGATGTTTTTTATATAGCCTATATGTTTATTAACCAGTTTGCACTGTATCATTGCTGAAATATAATTATCTTTGCTACTTTTTCTATATTGATATTGTCTTAAGGCTTCAGTGCAGGTTAGTTTCACAATCTATTCTTTTAAAGTAGAAAAATATTAATTTCCTCTAACAGTTGAGTTTGGAGTAGAGTCTGTTCATCAAGATTGAATGACAGTCCCTTCAGTTGTTAGGGGATATCGTTTTATAAGAGCAAACATTTGAAAGAAATGTGTTTATTTGCTACTATACTTTGTTTTTCAGTGAGTACAGTGTATCCTCTACTGAAGTAATGGCAGTCGTGGACTTTGCCTTACAAACCAGCCGATAGATAACGAAAGAACCAAGATTTTTACACTGAAATCATTTAAGCTTCCCCAATGTGATACCTTTATGGTTCCTTTTGGATGAAGGACCTTATTCCTATGATGCTTTCTATGTCAAGTCTAATCTTCAAGTGCTTCTCACTTTGTTTTGTAGACTTCTACAGCTCTGTGGTCCTATAACTCTTTTGTAATGGTACGTTTTGTAAATATTGTTTCTGAAATGAATTCTGCTATTTTTCCAGAGCACTTTAATAAACAGAGAGCCAATGAATTGTCGGGCAAGTGTGAATTTATTTGTTTGGTATTATTGGTATGCCTTGTTGAGACAATCAATTTGCTGCATGTTGGTTTCATCTGATGAATTTGAACCCTTTTGTAGGTGTCTAGGAACAAGGAAATAGACAACACAACCTATGATTTTATTACCCATTGAATATTTGAGGAAGTAATCTCTTTCCCAACAGTGCACTCCTCTTCCTGTATTTATTTTCAAAATGAAGCAACAAAGGAGTTTTACTGCAATGATTTTGTTTTGTAATTTTGAGAACCTGTAGTTTACAAGAACACAATGGGTGGTCAACCAAATCATTATCATAGTGCAGCAAAAAACCTAGATAGATCACGTCAACGGGCTATCAACAATGTGAGCAACTTTTAATTGATATAAGGATTAATCAACTTCAATTAAGATATTTCCTTTAAGTGCGTAGAAAATTGAAATGTCAAATAGTTAATACATTAATGTATATAAAAGAATAGGTCTTATTTACAAAGGATACATCTCAAATGCTAATAAAAAGTTGGCAGTATAAAACGTATCAGTCAATTACATAGATGGGGCTGTATTACAATACCACTGAATACTTGTTAATTATATTACTACAAGCATTACTAAGGTAAGTGATCATTTGCTAAAAGGTTTATGGTAAAAGCAGCAGACCCTAAAAATCAAATAATTGTGCTGAATAACTGCATTGATTTAGTATTTCTGTAATTCTTTCAGTGATCAAAAGTTGGATTGTGCATGCTGTGGCCGAGCGTCTCACTGTATGTGTTGTAGGCACACTGAAGGGTAAGCATCGGCCACAGTACTCCAGAAGTAGGCAAAATGTGGTGAAAAAGTAATCCTGTGTAGTACACTAGACTCGCGTAATAAATTATAACCAGTGGTGATGCTCAACAGCTATTATAAAATAATCAGTTTACAATGTTTTGCATGGCATTCTTATGTCTGACACAGGCAGTGGAATCATCCAGTAAAAACAGACCAGTCAGATGGCCATTTGAGTGCATTTCTCTCCAGTTCCTAACTTCAAACATTGGTTAGAACCAGAGTTGTTACAAAATTATTGGGAAATTGTTACAAACAGCTAATCCATCCTGTGTAACCGTAGCCATTACCTTCTCACAAAAACAATGTACTGCTTGTCTGTTAACACTGGAGAGAGAAACATAAGTACCCTGATTAGTTAGTCACACAATCCATTTTTCATACCCCAAATTTAAAAAATCACCACTGCTGTGAAGGAAACAGGAAGTGTCGGTACAATTTTCTAAATGTTGACAGAATTTGTTGTCCCATGAACATTGTGTAATTTACTGATGGTAACTTGTCACATAGGGATATCGAATAAATCAAATCAAATTGACCATGGGCATTACAATCGGATTGTGTGCAGCTGCACGCCGATTTTGATTATTACTTGGGTGCTGTGGACATGTGGAAAGGGTTGGAAGAAACTCAACCCAAGGAAAACTTACTTTACCCTTCATTCCGTGACCATTGTTTTTCCCATCTCTGTTTTGGACAAGACTGACTTTATGATCCAAATGATCTCATTTACACTTTGTGGTCAATTTTCACACTATTAAATGTTAATGACTCCAATTGATGCCATATAGACTGTTTTCAAAAAGAAGTTGCTTTTTAGGGGCAGTCGCTGTAAGCCAGAAGTGTTTATGTGCACAGCCTTTTATCTGCCACAAGTCAGTTTGATGGAAATAAACCAAAACAATCTGTTGCAAATTGGATGGAAACCTTCCAACAAAAACAAGTACTTGGTCCATTTTTCGATTTCAGTCAGAGGTTCTTGGAATGACTGTTATACTGTGCCCATAACAAAAATGTGTTTCTACAAATGATCCTTAAATGTGTCAAAATGATTGTTTGAAATCATGTTTGTGTGTCAACTATGAGCCTTGTTCTTGTCTAGCCTGAATATCCTGGACTTCCAGTGACTCCTCGTAAACAAGCAATGGAACAGGTGAAGGAAAAATAAGCTATACTCTACTCACTCCTGTCCAGGGCCTGGACAGAGCTGCGCGCCAATCAGAAGAGCACGTCCTTGATCAGCACTGAGATCACTGCTCCTGTCACAGCAGCGGTCTCCAGTGTGTACGTCTTGTCCTGCCACCAATGTGTACTGATCTGAAGTCAGAAGACTGGTCATTTGAAGTGGATCTCTGAAACAACCACATTTCCTCCAAAGACCTGATTTGGGATCAGGTCAACCATTGGCTTTACTCGCCATGTACATCAGGTACAGGAAGTAGGCTACCTCTGGCACATTCTAAAACTTGGAACAAAGGATGGATAAACCTGTTATTGCGCCAAACCTGTTTTACATGAAGTATGCGCCTCAAGTGAAACTCCAGTCTCCTTTTCACCTCTTAACACCTGATTTACTTAACAAAAGGCACATCTTAATAGGTGGTCCAGGTAAGTCATGACATTGCACAAGTGTGGGGGGTGGGGCTTTCCTCTTCTGTTCTCTATAGTGCTTCTATTGTTCCTCAAGCAAGGGAGGAGGCCGATGACATCATGGATTCCCATCAGACCAACTCCTTGAATCCCCTACTCCTTGAAGTTGCCTAAACACTTTTGCTCAAAATGTTTTTTTTAAACTCTTTAGTGGGTGTACTTTACTGTGTATATACTTGGAATATCACTGGAGGACATCTTTAAAGGTTAACATTCTTTTCACTACCCTTCCTTCTATTGAGTTCACATGCTTTATGCATAGTATTGCGTAATCTTGTATTGAGTTATTTCTGTACTGTTCTTTACATACTCACTGTTTATGCAATTGTAGCTACTCATAATATGTTCAATGCACGTACACCAATGATTAAATGTTTTTATTTTTTATTTTCTTGATACTTGTTACTCACTGCGAAAGCCCCCCATGACTGCGGTAAGGCAGGCCCAGACCACTCCAAAACCCAGGATGTGGTTTGTGAGGGACATGGTTGTGCCTGACATCATGATCAGGATGCAAAGGCACAGCTGACAGACAAATGTCAAAACCAGCCAAAGGTTAAACCAACTACCGATCCAGTACACCTCCATCCCAAATACCCAGCTATCCTGAAGTCAATCATATACATCTGCACCACAGATCAAGTCCACACCTCGTTAGAATGACACCATCTGTTGGAAGACAATGGCTATCGGGTGCCAGATGTGTTATGATTCATGTGGAATGTGGCAGTACCTGAGCCTGTAGTTAAAATGTAACCATGGAGGAGCACAGATTGAGCAGGAAGTACTGCTGCTGGATGGTCTCGAGAGCTCCGCCCACCCGGCAGACCATCATGTTGGGCCTCTGGATGAGCAGCGTGGCACACAGGACATGGACCACCACGACCACACACAAGATGCATACAAACCGCACCTTCCACAAAAGTGCACACACAGGCCTTTTCTTAATTGCATACTCCTTGAGTCATCACTCCTCGTCTCCTCAAAACCTATTGGAGGAAAAGGTAAGAGGGGCGGTACCTCTGGCTTTCTCATCCAATGAGTTTTTCAGAAGGAGATGAGAGGCCATCGAGTGACAACTGCCGCTACCAAAACAGTACCTGTGGCATAAAGACTTGCACAGTCGTATATCTGGTCATAATTGAACCATGTTCAGTAGGGAGAAACGTTTTGAAACAAGAAGTTACTACCTGAACTTGTCCAATGAGAGCTCAGATTGTTATTTTCTGTTGCAAAATGTTTTGCTATGGTGTACTGTACTGAACATGACCCTTTAAAAAGAGGTTGGTTTAATTTTGTACGTACACATGCAACATACCACAAGCAAGTTCTTTCTATCCTGGACTGGAAGCACAATGAAGTTGACCACAGAGTGCATCATGACCATCAACACACTGAGGACAAACACTATCAGCTCCTGCCTGTTATCCTGCAGGATGCCCCTGGTGATGTATATATGCAGAACGTTGGAGGAACGGAAAGAAGTCTATCACACAGTCTTTGGTGTTGGTGGCATAATCAGGATTTCACCATAGCACACAATGTTGACATGGGGGATGATCTGAGTCGGGGGTTGCATTTATTTTCCCTGGACTTTTCATCATGTGTTCATGTCTGCACACTTCTGCTTTCAGGAGGGGCGTAGGTGGCTGTTGATTAGGTCATAAGTTTCCAATCTGTTGCTATTGCCACTAATGTAAGTCACGCCACTTACAAATTCCAACCAGTTGGATGAGGGATACAGTGAAGTCGTCCTCATAGTTGTACTTTTCCTGTAGATGTTTGTCAGTGTGAGGGCCGGAGTGCCATCAAAGAGGCGATGAGGAGGGGAAGTAAAACTTCAAGCATGAGAGCTCTGACCAAGGCTTTATCTCTAGGGTCAAGAGAAAGCAAAGCATATTGGCTTTGGTCCCCTCGCCCCTACCCGGGCTCGAACCAGGGACCCTCTGCACACACAGACAATCGACACCCACGAAGTTACAGTACAAGAAGTTACAGTACAAGATGGTAACAAGTCCACATGTTTATTGTATGGCTGATGTATAATAATATGCTAATTGAACCACGATATTACTTAAATAAACATATGACTGTATGCTTTTATTTTGGTTTTGGAGAAATGTGCACTGATTTGCCCAATTTTGGGGGATTTTACTAATTAGCAACCCTAGAGCATAATGTGTTGCGGAATACACCTTCAAGGCCTTGATTACATCGTTAGTGTGTTTGTGCAAAATAGTACTCAGCATCATCTGGATATTTGTGCAACAAAAGTTCAACATTCACCTTCCACCATTTATGTCAAGCCGTCTACCATAGTTTGGCGCATACGTTCGATAAATCCAACATATGCCCCACACAGAGCGCGCAACAACTGTCTCTGCAACGCAATGCTGCAAGGCAAACGCAGGGTTCCTTTGGAAACGAATGTACCTCCGATGATCGAGGCTAACTCCGCAGTTTACATAGGGGTACGCGCCTTGTAAATAAAGCACACCTGTGTGCACATGACTGCAGTACTGTATGGAGGTGTAAAAAAAACTGTTGTGACTTGAGGACGCTGGACACAATTGCATAGATGTGATGTTAGTTTCATGTTGATAAGATGAGTATCGTCCATTTTTAAGTGAAACAGCAGCTAGAAAATCTTATCTTGTTCTTGATGTTTCTATGTCTCTGCAAGCACTCAGGCCCACATTTTCTTCTGAATAAAAATACATTTTTGGGGGGTGCTGTAGCACCCTCAGCACCGCTAGTACCCTCGGCTATGGGTGGGGGGACCACAACAACATTTGAACTCATCATGGAAGCTGCATTGGTTTGCAGGTCTGCATACCCACAACTATACCCACACATATATTTTGCCATGAGGCAGAGAAAAATGCAGCAATGTTATAACTAATTTCATGCAGTTCTACGAATTTTGCCATGGTGCAGAGAGAAAAATGTTCCATTTTACAGTAAATTTCCTGCAATTCTACATATTTTGTCATAGGGTGGAAAGAAAGGTTTGCAGTTTGTATTATGATATCTGACTGAGAGTGACTAACAAAATCAATGAGGGCCTCCTGGTTGGTAACTCGACCATGATTACAGCAAGTTTAGATAGCTGGCTACAAGATTAATTTACAATCTAAAAAATGTTAGCTGACATGGGCTAATTGTGTGACTAAGTGACTGACAAGGAAAAAACTGCTGAAGCACAACCAAATGTTGAAATTACATCTTGTGTATTCTTCTATTCTAACTCTCAATAAAAACTCCACTTTGTCCATGACAGCCAACAGATGCTCATCATAACACACCCCTTCTTACATGTGTCTCATGGATCAATGGACCTACAAAATGGGGGTCGGCCGACAGTACAATATATTTTTTTTTAGCACAACCACTTTGCTCTGTTCATCTTTCCTTCGATTCTGACTAGTCTCCCAAAATAAAATAAAAACTCCACAGCATGATTCTGCTACCACCATGCTTAACCATAGGGATGGTGCCAGGTTTCCTCCAGACGTGATGCTTGGCATTCAGGCCAAAGAGTTCAATCCTGGTTTCATCAGACCAGAGAATTCAGAGACCTGCATCTTGTTTCTCATGGACTGAGTCCTTTATATGGCTTTTGGCAAACTCCAAGCGGGCTGTCATGTGCCTTTTACTGAGGAGTGGCTTCAATCTGGTCACTCTACCATAAAGGCCTGATTGGTGGAGAGCAGCAGAGATGGTTGTCCTTCCGGAAGTTTCTCCCATCTCCACAGAGAAACTCTGGACCCTGTCAGCGTTACCATTGGGTTCTTGGTCACCACCCTGACCAGGGTCCTTCTCCCCCAATTGCTCAATTTGGCCAGGTGGACTCCAATCAAGTTGTAGAAACATCTCAATGATGATCAATGGAAACAGGATGCACCTGAGCTCAATTTCGATTATCATAGCAAAAGGTCTGAATACTTATGTAAATAAGGTATTTCTGTTTTTAACTTTTAATAAATTTGCAAAAAGGTCTAAATACATGTTTAGGTTTTGTCATTATTGGGTATTGTGTGTAGATAGATTAGGATGTTTATCTATTTAATTGGGGTGGCAGCGTAGCCTAGTGGTTAGAGTGTTGGACTAGTAACCGAAAGGTTGCAAGATTGAATCCCTGAGTTGACAAGGTACAAATCTGTCGTTCTGCCCCTGAACAAGGCAGTTAACCCACTGTTCCTAGGCAGTCATTGAAAATACAAATTTGTTCTTAACTGACTTGCCTAGTTAAATAAAGGAAATAAATGAATCCATTTTAGAATAAGACTGTAACATAACAAAATGTGGAATAAGTCAAGTTGTCTGAATACTTTCTGAATACACTGTATATATTTGTTGACAGAACGTAACATATCATACTTAATGGATGATGTTGTACAATAGAGAAGGATAGAGGCCTATAGTGGCCAAAAGGGGGTGTTAGTATGGGCAGCTTCCACCACTTTAAGGCAGTCAACTGGGTGGGACTTCCAATGACTTCCTGTTGGAGTCATGTCCAACCTGGTCATCAGGAGGGATCAGCCAATTTTGAAGAAGAAAATTGATTACTTAAAAAATGGTATCACCTTAATGGCGCTGCCTATGCTGTCACAGACACAAAGATGAGTCCTCGCTATCTCTGTGTGTTACACACTTTCTGGGGACCAGTTTTGAGTGGTAATTTCAAAACTACTGGCTGAAATTATATAAAACCTTTGTATTGTCTTTGTTTACATTGTCCAATGCACTGATCAGTGCATTGGGGAGTCATTATGCCCCCTTGTGGTCAAACATTTCCAGTGGAACCTCATCAGAGTTGTGTTCAAGATTAAACCAAAGCTTTATAACTAAACCAAGATAGACCACCGCCTGTCGTTTCTAATGGGCAGAACAAGTCTGTGTTTGCATATTTCATTAAGGAACGTCTACTCTGTGAAGTGCGCGTGTGTAGTAATATGTGTAGTAATAACTAAATTCGCCTTTGCACTCCTTCTACACAGCGCTTTTTTTAAACAACTTAGTTGAACATAGTTGATTCGAGTTTTGGGAACTGACAGCAAATGTTTCATCGATGAGAAAATGTGCAGAATGTCGGCCAAAATCCATCTCGTTCCATCTCCTCCCACCATATTTGGTAGTGAGTGGAAACGCCAAGCGGATGTTTCTTATTTATTCGTCCAGTGAATTATCTGTCTAATCGTTCTGTGATTAAACGTTTCGGAAATTGAGATGAATGCAGTTTGCAAATGCACGTTATTAACATAGAACACTTCCACTATTAACATGCAATTTCGCGGTGGTCCTTGTATTATCTATTCAAAACGATATTTTGGGGACACCTTTGTTATTTTTAAGGTTGGAAATGCTGCAACGGGAGTTGTGGTCTCGACAGTCGACTCGAACCAACGCTAAACTCCGTGAAAGTAATTGGAAGTCCAACAAGCCGGGGGTGGTGTTGGTTTCCACTAGATACCACAGCCACAAGTCAGATCCACAGCCAAAAAGTCAAAATTAGCTACAAAAGTAGCCTTGTGGTCTTCATTTAATGTTAGGCATAAGGTTAGCATTGTGGTTAAGATTATTTAAAAATATTTTAAGAAGATCAATTGTAGAAATGGGCTGGGTCTAGCCATAATTAGTACTTTGTCGCTGTGTTAACTAGTGACGACCGGTGGTGTCCTCATGCTAGCGATTGTTTTGAACTTACAGAAGCAACTGCAAATCGGAGTTGCCTAGGTGTGACCACTTGGTAAGGTAATTCCTAATTCTCATATTTACTGCATCTACAAGCTGATTTTTAATTATTATTTTTCCAATGAAGTACGCGTTCATTTAATGAATGAGTATGTTCACGAGCTGGCTATTTGACAGGCACAAGCGCATTCATATTTAAGCTAACGTTAGCTAGCATTAGCCAACTGGTTAATTTTGCTTGTCAACTATACTGAACAAAAATATAAACGCAACAATTTCAAAGATTTTGCTGAGTTACAGTTCATTTAAGGGAATCAGTCAATTGAAATAAATAAATTAGGCCTAATCTATACATTTCACATGACCGGGCAGGGGCGCAGCCATGTGTGCGTGCGTCTACCGTGGTTTGCGAAAGTATTCACCCCCTTGGCATTTTTCCTATTTTGTTGTTTTACAATCCGGAATTATTCTTTTTTGGGGAGGGGGGGGTTTGATTTACACAACATGTCTACAACTTTGAAGGTGCAAAATATTTTTTTGTGATACAAACAAGAAATAAGACAAAAAAATAGATAACTTGAGCATGCATGACTATTCACCCCCCCAAAGTCAATAGAGCCACCTTTTGTTAGAGCCACCTTTCGAAAGAATTATAGCTGCATAGCTCTTGGGGTATGATGCAGCCACTGGGATTTTTGCCCATTCTTGAAGGCAAAACTGCTCCAACTCCTTCAAGTTGGATGGGTTCCACTGGTGTACAGCAATCTTTAAGTCATACCACAGATTCTGAACTGGATTGAGGTCTGGGCTTTGGCAAGGCCATTTAAATGTTTCCCCTTAAACCACTCTAGTGTTGCTTTAGCAGTATGCTTAGGGTCATTGTCCTACTGGAAGGTGAACCTCCGTCCCAGTTTCAAATCTCTGGAAGACAAACAGGTTTTCCTCAAGAATTTCCCTGTAGTGCCATCCATTATTCTTTCAATTCTGACCAGTTTCCCAGTCCCTGCCGATGGAAAAACACCTCCACAGGATGATGCTACACTGTGGGGATGTTGTTCTCGGGGTGATGAGAGGTCTTGGGTTTGCGCCAGATATAGCATTTTCCTTGATGACCAAAAAGCTCAATTTTAGTCTCATCTGACCAGAGTACCTTCTTCCATATGTTTGGGGAGTCTTCCACATGCCTTTTGGCAAACACAATGTGTTTGCTTATTTTTATCTTTAAGCAATGCCTTTTTTTCTGGCCACTCTTCAGTAAAGCACAGCTCTGTGGAGTGTACGGCTTAAGGTGGTCCTATGGACAGATACTCCAATCTCTTATGGATTTGATGGTGCTCTGTGGGATGTTCAAAGTTTCTGTTATTTTTTTTATAACCAAACCCTTATCCGTACTTCTCCACAACTTTGTCCTTGACCTGTTTGGAGAGCTCCTTGGTCTTCATGGTGCTGCTGGCTTGGTGGTGTTGCAGACTCTGGGGCCTTTCAGAACAGGTGTATATATACTGAGATCATGTGACAGATCATTTGACACTTAGATTGCACACAGGTGGACTTTAAATAATTATGTGACTTCTGAAGGTAATTTGTTGCACTAGGTTTTATTTAGGGGCTTCATAGTAAAGGGGGTGAATACATATGCACGCACCACTTTTACATTTGTAGAATTCTTTTTAAAAGTTTTTCATTTTATTTTTTAATTTCACCAATTTGGACTATTTAACATGACATAAAATCCAAATAGAAATCTTTTTAAAATACAGGTTTAATGCAACAAAATAGGAAAAATGCAAAGGGGGATGAATACTTTCGCACTGCGCTGTGGGGTTATGTTGCTTCACAGTCCCCACTGTTCCTTAAGGTGTATTTTTATCAGGGTTTTAAAAAATCTAATTTTACTGCTTGCATCGGTTACTTGATGTGGAATAGAGTTCCATGTAGTCATGGCTCTATGTAGTACTGTGCGCCTCCCATAGTCTGTTCTGGATTTGGGGACTGTGAAGAGACCTCTTGTCGGGGTATGCATGGGTTTCCATGCAGTAGTTCAAACAGACAGCTCGGTCCATTCAACATGTCAATACCTCTCATAAATAGAAGTAGTTAAGAAGTCTATCTCTCCTCCACTTTGAACGAGGAGAGATTCACGTGCATATTATTGATGTTAGCTGTCTGTGTACATCCAAGGGCCTGTTGTGCTGCCCTGTTCTGAGCCAATTGCAATTTTCCTAAGTACCTTTTTGTGACACCTGACCACACGACTGAACAGTAGTCCGGGTGCGACAAAACGAGGGCCTGTAGGACCTGCCTTGTGGATAGTGCTGTAAAGAAGGTAGAGCAATGCTTTATTATGGACAGACTTCTCCCCATCTTAGCTATTGTTGTATCAATATGTTTTGACCATGACAGTTTACAATCCAGGATTACTCCAAGCAGTTTAGTCACCTCAACTTGCTCAATTTCCACATGATTTATTACAAGATTCAGTTGAGGTTTAGTGAAAGATTTGTCACAAATACAATGCTGTTAGTTTTAGAAATATTTAGGACCAATGTATTCCTTGCCACCCACTTTGAAACTAACTGCAGCTCTTTGTTAAGTGTTGCAGTCAGTTCAGTAACTGTAGTAGCTGATGTGTATTGTATTGATTTGATGTGTATAGTCATTCGCATACATAGACATACTGGCTTTACTCAAAGACAGTGGCATGTCATTAGTAAAGATTGAAAAAAAGGTAAGGGGCCGAGAGAGCTGCCCTGGGGAACTCCTGATTCTACCTGGATCATGTTTGAGAGGCTTCCATTAAAGAACAACCTATGTGTTCTGTTAGACAGGTTATGATCGACAATGGCAAAAGCCGCAATGAAGTAAAACCCCACAATCCTTTTTCTCATCAATTTCTCCCTGCCAATCATCAGTCATTTGTGCAAGTGCTTGTTGAATGTCCTTTCCTATAAGCGTGCTGAAAGTATTTTGTCAATTTGTTTACTGTAAAATAGCATTGTAACTGGTCAAACACAATGTTTTCGAAACATTTACTATGGGTTGGTAACAGGCTGGTTGGTCGACTATTTGAGCCAGTAAAGGGTGCTTTACTATTCTTAGGTAGCGGAAGGACTTTTGCTTCCCTCCAGGCCTGGGGGCACACACTTTCTAGTACAGTGGTTTCTCCTTTAAAAGTTGAGAGCTTGCACCGCGGGACTTAGAGGGTCCCAGTGTCACAGCTTCATTGCTCCAGACCACCACAAGGGGGAGTTGGAGCACTCATTATGCATTTGGGTCCCAAGGTTTTATATGACCAATCATATGGAGTGGTTCCAATGATAAATTTTGACACGAGCCACCCGTCTCTGGGTGAAGATGGCTGACAAAATGTACAATTGAGAGGAATATGTCAGTTAATGTAGAGACAAACGTTTGTGCATATTGTTTTTGTCATAAAGTTAATTTACGAAAATCGCTATTTAGCAAGTTCTCTGACTAGCTAACATTAGCCAGCTAGCTAGTGTTGGGAGAATTAATTTGTAATTCTTGTTGTTTAATGTTTTAGGGACTCCTGAGAACCAGCAAACCAGGCTGTCGTCTTGTCAAACAGTGGTTGTAAATAATCTAGCTAGCCAAAGCAGTTACTGCAAATTGAATGTACAATTGTGTAAACTTGCCTTGCAATGCAGCTGAAGTAACATAGCTAACTATGTATTTGCTTATTGTGTAGTGGAGGATAAAAATAACTGTATGCCTACAGCATGTAGCCAATCTGTGTATGGACTAGAGGTCGACCGATTATGATTTTTCAATGCTGTTACCGATTATTGGAGGACCAAAAAAAAGTTGATACCGATTAATCGGCCTATTATTTTATTTATTTATTTATTTATTTGTAATAATAACAATTACAACAATACTGAATTAACACTTATTTTAACTTAATAAAATACATAAATAAAATCAATTTAGGTTCAAATAAATAATGAAACATGTTCAATTTGGTTTAAATTAATAAAAAAGTGTTGGAGAAGAACGTAAAAGTACAATATGTGCCATGTAAAAAAGCTAACGTTTAAGTTCCTTGCTCAGAACATGAGAACATATGAAAGCTGGTGGTTCCTTTTAACATGAGTCTTATTCCCAGTTAAGAAGTTTTAGGTTGTAGTTACAGTGACTTGCGAAAGTATTCGGGCCTCGAACTATGTGACCTTTTGCCACATTTCAGGCTTCAAACATAAAGATATAAAACTGTATTTTTTTGTGAAGAATCAACAACAAGTGGGACACAATCATGAAGTGGAACGACATTTATTGGATATTTCAAACTTTTTAAACAAATCAAAAACTAAAAAATTGGGCGTGCAAAATTATTCAGCCCCTTTACTTTCAGTGCAGCAAACTCTCTCCAGAAGTTCAGTGAGGATCTCTGAATGATCCAATGTTGACCTAAATTACTAATGATGAAAAATACAATCCACCTGTGTGTAATCAAGTCTCCGTATAAATGCACCTGCACTGTGATAGTCTCAGAGGTCCGTTAAAAGCGCAGAGAGCATCATGAAGAACAAGGAACACACCAGGCAGGTCCGAGATACTGTTGTGATGAAGTTTAAAGCCGGATTTGGATACAAAAAGTTTTCCCAAGCTTTAAACATCCCAAGGAGCACTGTGCAAGCGATAATATTGAAATGGAAGGAGTATCAGACCACTGCAAATCTACCAAGACCTGGCCGTCCCTCTAAACTTTCAGCTCATACAAGGAGAAGACTGATCAGAGATGCAGCCAAGAGGCCCATGATCACTCTGGATGAACTGCAGAGATCTACAGCTGAGGTGGGAGACTCTGTCCATAGGACAACAATCAGTCGTATATTGCACAAATCTGGCCTTTATGGAAGAGTGGCAAGAAGAAAGTCATTTCTTAAAGATATCCATAAAAAGTGTCGTTTAAAGTTTGCCACAAGCCACCTGGGAGACACACCAAACATGTGGAAGAAGGTGCTCTGGTCAGATGAAACCAAAATTGAACTTTTTTGCAACAATGCAAAACGTTATGTTTGGCGTAAAAGCCACACCATCCCCACTGTCAAACATGGTGGTGGCAGCATCATGGTTTGGGCCTGCTCTTCTTCAGCAGGGACAGGGAAGATGGTTAAAATTGATGGGAAGATGGATGGAGCCAAATACAGGACCATTCTGGAAGAAAACCTGATGGAGTCTGCAAAAGACCTGAGACTGGGACGAAGATTTGTCTTCCAACAAGACAATGATCCAAAACATAAAGCAAAATCTACAATGGAATGGTTCAAAAATAAACATATCCAGGTGTTAGAATGGCCAAGTCAAAGTCAATACCTGAATCCAATCGAGAATCTGTGGAAAGAACTGAAAACTGCTGTTCACAAATGCTCTCCATCCAACCTCACTGAGCTCGAGCTGTTTTACAAGGAGGAATGGGAAATAATTTCAGTCTCTCTATGTGCAAAACTGATAGAGACATACCCCAAGCGACTTACAGCTGTAATCGCAGCAAAAGGTTGCGCTACAAAGTATTAACTTAAGGGGGCTGAATAATTTTGCACGCCCAATTTTTCAGTTTTTGATTTGTTAAAAAAGTTTGAAATATCCAATAAATGTTGTTCCACTTCATGATTGTGTCCCACTTGTTGTTGATTCTTCACAAAAAAATACAATTTTATATCTTTATGTTTGAAGCCTGAAATGTGGCAAAAGGTCGCAAAGTTCAAGGGGGCCGAATACTTTCGCAAGGCACTGTATTATATAGGACTATTTCTCTCTATACCATTTCTATTTCATTTACCTTTGACTATTGGATGTTCTTATAGTCACTATAGTATTGCCAGCCTTATCTCGGGAGTTGATAGGCTTGAAGTCATAAACAGCACTGTGCTTCAAGCATTGCGAAGAGCTGCTGGCAAACGCAGGAAAGTGCTGTTTGAATGAATGCTTACGAGTCTGCTGCTGCCTACAACTGCTTAGTCAGACTGCTCTATCAAATATCATAGACTTAATTATAATACACTGCTCAAAAAAAGAAAGGGAACACTAAAATAACACATCCTAGATCTGAATGAATGAACTATTCTTATTAAATACTTTTTTCTTTACATAGTTGAATGTGCTGACAACGAAATCACACAAATTATCAATGGAAATCAAATTTATCAACCCATGGAGGTCTGAATTTGGAGTCACACTCAAAATTAAAGTGGAAAACCACACTACAGGCTGATCCAACTTTGATGTAATGTCCTTAAAACAAGTCAAAATGAGGCTCAGTAGTGTGTGTGGCCTCCATGTGCCTGTATGACCTCCCTACAACGCCTGGGCATGCTCCTGATGAGGTGGCGGATGGTCTCCTGAGGGATCTCCTCTCAGACCTGGACTAAAGCATCCGCCCACTCCTGGACAGTCTGTGGTGCAACGTGGCGTTGGTGGATGGAGCGAGACATGATGTCCCAGATGTGCTCAATTGGATTCAGGTCTGGGGAACGAGCGGGCCAGTTCATAGCATCAATGCCTTCCTCTTGCAGGAACTGCTGACACACTCCAGCCACATGAGGTCTAGCATTGTCTTGCATTAGGAGGAACCCAGGGCCAACCACATCAGCATATGGTCTCACAAGGGGTCTGAGGATCTCATCTCGGTACCTAATGGTAGTCAGGCTACCTCTGGCGAGAACATGGAGGGCTGTGCGGCCCCCCAAAGAAATGCCACCCCACACCATGACTGACCCACCGCCAAACCGGTCATGCTGGAGGATGTTGCAGGCAGCAGAACGTCCTCCACGGCGTCTCCAGACTGTCACGTCTGTCACGTGCTCAGTGTGAACTTGCTTTCATCTGTGAAGAGCACAGAGTGCCTGTGGCAAATTTGCCAATCTTGGTGTTCTCTGGCAAATGCCAAACGTCCTGCACAGTGTTGGGCTGTAAGCACAATCCCCACCTGTGGATGTCGGGCCCTCATACCACCCTCATGGAGTCTGTTTCTGACCGTTTGAGCAGACACATGCACATTTGTGGCCTGCTGGTGGTCATTTTGCAGGGCTCTAGCAGTGCTCCTCCTGCTCCTCCTTGCACAAAGGCGGAGGTAGCGGTCCTGCTGCTGGGTTGTTGCCCTCCTACTGAGAACTGAGAAGTGGTCTGTGGTCACCACCTGCAGAACCACTCCTTTATTGGGGGTGTCTTGCTAATTGCCTATAATTTCCAACTGTTGTCTATTCCATTTGCACAACAGCATGTGAAATGTATTGTCAATCAGTGTTGCTTCCTAGGTGGACAGTTTGATTTCACGGAAGTGTGATTGACTTGGAGTTACATTGTGTTGTTTAAGTGTTCCCTTTACTTTTTTGAGCAGTGTATAATAAACACAGAAATACGAGCCTTCGGTCATTAATATGGTCACTTATGTCATAATTATGTAAAATTCTGGCAAATTCATTAGTCTTTGTCTTCACACAGTTCGCAAAGAGCCAGGCGGCCCAAACTGCTGCATATACCTTGACTCTGCTTGCACAGAACGCAAGAGAAGTGACACAATTTCCCTAGTTAATATTGCCTGCTAACATGAATTTCTTTTAACTAAATATGCAGGTTTAAAAAAATATACTTGTGTATTGATTTTAAGAAAGGCATTGATGTTTATGGTTAGGTACATTGGTGCAACAACAGTGCTTTTTTTGCAAATACGCTTGTTAAATCATCACCCGTTTGGCGAAGTAGGCTGTGATTCGATAAATTAACAGGCACCGCATGGATTATATGCAACGCAGGACAAGCTAACAGAAAGCAGAAAGCTCCACTCCATCCTGTCAAACGCCTTCTCAGCATCCAGTGAAGCCAGCAGGACAGGGGTCTTTTGTGCGTTTACTTGATCAATAATATCAAAAAGACTGTGAATGTTATCAGAAGAGTATCTGTCTCTAATAAATCCAGTTTGGTCCGCTTTTATTATTTTGGGAAGAAGAGTGTTTAGTCTTTTGGCGAGCAATTTGGTAATTATTTTATAGTCGAAATCCAACAAGCTTATGGGCCAGAAGGACGAGCAGGATAGGGGGTCCTTGTCCTTTTTTAGCAACACTAATGCGAGCTGTGTGCATTGAGTCTGGGAGAACTCCGTTTTTGCAAAAATCCTCCAGCATTGGCATGAAGATAGGGCTGAGCTGGGGCCAAAAAGCTTTGTAGAACTCTCTGGGGAATCCATCTGGGCCTGGGGACTTATTAGGTGGCATGGAGGTAATTGCCTCCAGGATCTCCTCATGAGTGAAGGGGGAGTTGAGATCTTCCTGGTCGGTCTCTGATAGTTTAGGTAGCGAGATTCCCTCTAGGAAAGAGTGGAGTTCTGCCTCTGTATGTTTTCTCTCAGAGGTATATAGTTTGCAGTAAAAATCATGAAAAGTTAAATTGATCTTTTTTGGGTCATATGTGACCTCGTCCTCTGCTGTTCGGATAGCCATGATTGTACGCTCTGACTGCTCCTTTTTTAATTGGTAAGCAAGCAATCTACTGGGCCTATTGCTATACTCATGGTATTTCTGTTTAGTAAAGAAAACTTATTTTTTTATCTCCCGAGTGTAGTCCAAATTCAGTTTGGCTTTGGCTGCTTTAAGATGACTCCAGAAGGTGCTGTCTAGGGATTGTTTATGTATTTTTTTCACAGCATTCCAGCTCCCTCTCAAGATCTAGCCTGTGTGCTTCCATTGCTTTTTTCTTAGAGGAAGCATATGCAATTAGATGACCTCTTAGTGTGGCTTTAGCAGCGTCCCACATTGTGGCCGGAGAAACAGGAGAATCTTTATTGTCTTGTGTGTAGTTGTCTATCCATGTAGTTACCAATGTATGGAACTCGTCATTTGATAGCATGGAGGTGTTGAATTTCCAGCTCTTTGACCTCGGGATGTTTTTGCAGAGGTCAAAGCGGAGGTGGACAAAGGCGTGATCTGATAGTGCTATGGGCCCGATTGTACAAGTGGCTGAATTTATGAAACTCTTTGGGATAAAAATGTAATCTATACGGGAGTAGGTGTTATGGACATTAGAGTAGTATGTATAGTCCATAGATGAGCCATTATTCTCTCTCCAGATATCTATCAGTCCCATCTCTTTAGTAAGAGAGTTCAACATCTTTGCAGATCTAGGATTTGTGGTGGGGACTTGAGATGATTTGTCTAGGGTTGGGTTAAGGGTACAATTAAAATCTCCGGCCACCACGCCAAAGGAGACACAATGCTCATTGAACAGGGTTATAATTTTTGACATGAAGGCAGGAGTATCTGTGTTAGGGGCGTATATGTTTAGTATAGTAATTGGTTGACCATACAGTGACCCAGTTATCAAAATAAATCTCCCCTCCGGATCAGATATGTTTTTGTCTATTATGAATGGAACATTTTTATGGATAAGTATGGCTGTGCCTCTACTGTTTGATTTGAAAGATGAGAAATACACCTGTCCCACCCAAGCTCTGCGGAGTTTGGCATGTTCAGCATCACAGACGTGTGTCTCTTGTAATAGCGCAATGTCTGCTTTTTCCTTTTTTAGAGCACATAGTATCTTTTTTCGTTTTATTGCATGCCCTAGACCATGGCAGTTCCATGTCAATAGATTTAAGGTACTAGTCATCGTCATCGAGCAGTAATCAAACTTTAGTGCAAGTCATCGCTGGGTAAAAGTGGATAGTAATTACAGCTGCGTTCACATAAAAGGAAAATAAATGGTGTACATAAAATAATAATCTCTGAACACCCCAGCCGAGTTCCCAAACAACTCAACACATCCCGTTGGATCTATTACCCCCCCGCTCAGTCTCAATTCTGTGTTCCGAATAAAACAAAAACCGGGAACAGTTAGCAACGCACAACGTCTCCCTCTCCCCACCAAAGAAATGCCTCATCCTCTCCACCCCGCATTGAGTAAATAACACAGTTGCCCTCGTCCAGACCACAGTAAAAGAGGGGAGAAAAATAAAATCAATAGCCCAGCCTACATATACCTCCCCCAAGGGACATAGGGAACCCCAAGTAATAATAGCCACAACAAAAAAACAGGGAAATAAAAGTAGGCTGAAACATTAGTAGGCCTAGGTTAGGCTATACAGCCCATCCCTCTCAGTTAAAGGAAAATAAATATAAATTGGACGGCTATAATGACATTTAGGGGGTGGGTCTCTGGATATCGGCTATATGTCGTCTTACCTCCTTTAGTAATGGCATTAATCACATTTAGTCATTGGTCTGTTTCTCATTGGCCAGGATTGTCTTTCAAAAAACGTTTTGCCTCTTCGGGAGTTTTGAAGTGTCGCAAGGCTCTTTGGTGAAGAATCCTGAGCTCGTTTGGGTATTTGAATCCCCTGAAGATGCCTCGGTCAATGGAGTATTTCTTCGCTTCGTCAAATTCTCGGCGCTTTCGGTGTATTCCAGCTGACAGGTCCTGGTGTAAAGCGAGTTTGGCGTTTCCCACTGTGATGGTGTTGTTTTTCGCCGCCTGTAGGACTCGTTCCTTGTCGGTGAATCTCAGGAAACGTATGGTGATTGGGCGCGGTGGTTGTCTGGCTGCTGGTGGGGGCCTCTGTGCTCGGTGAGCTCTCTCGAGTTCTATGGGCCTGTCGGTGGGCAGGTGGAGCCACTCGGGAAGTTTGTCTTGCAGGTAGCGGATCAGTGGCATGTTTCCCTCTTCTTTTTCGCCCAGATTGAATAGAACACAATTATTCCTTTGCCCCCTGTTTTCCAGGTCCTCTGTTTTCTCTTCCAGATGCTTGATTTTCTTTTTAGCATATGCTATTGTTTCCATGGCATCTGTCAATAAGTTTTCCATGGATAGGATTCGCCCCTCTGCCTCGTCCAGGCGCCCCGCGTTTATGGTTATCTTGTTGTTGATGTCAGGCAAAGCGTTTTCCAGGATTGTCACCTTGCCCCCTATCGCGCTGAGCTGAGAGTTAATGGCATCTAATTTGGTGTTTAGTTCTGTACGTCGAGATCTCAACTCAGAAAGGATGTCTTCGACAGAGTGCGAGGTTGGCATTCTCTGTGCCTCGTGGGGGAGCGGGTTCTCTTGCTCCTGGCTAATGGCGCTAGTTTTTTCTGAAGCTAGCTTCTTCTTGGAGGCTTTTTCCGTCGCTAATACTCGAGTCCGGGTAAAAATGTCACCTGTAGTGTCGCCTTTTGTAGCCGCCATGACTTTTTCTTACTAAAGCTAAATGCGTGTGAACTTGGAGTGGAGGTAAGATTAGGAATTGGAAACTACTTGTGCGGAGCTCTTAGTTCATGCGGCCATCTCGTTCAAGGGTCACGTGATCCCATCCGTGAAACGCTTTATTGAAAGAAGTTCATTATCCAGGTGTTATAAATGCATTATAATTATGATAATTGGTATATTATAAATACAAGTTCAATCTGTACTTCAATGCACATATAAATTGAGGAAGAAAGACGAGGTGGGGAGAGGGGTGTAGAAGACAGAAAGGGAAAGAGTTAAGAACAGCGGTAGACAGCATATGATTAATGAATTACAGTGCTACCCTAATATTCTCTCAGTTCTTCACAATTGCGGTGTCTCCTAACCAGCCTTGGGCCCCCAGTTGGCCCGAAGGTTATTTTAAGAGCAGGTGAGGTGGCGATGATGGGACTGGCTTTCTCTCGCACATCAAAACATACCTGCAGACAAGTGACAGATGAATACAGAGAGAGCATGATTTAAGCTTTGTTTTTATATTCTAACACGGTCAGTCACTCGGACTACTACATCTCTGTCTGTATTTCAATGTAAAGCATTTCTTTAATAATATTCCTGTTGACCCGACCAAGTGACATCTCACCTATGATCATGCTGTGCCGTCTGTGTCAGACAGTTCAGATGCGGGAGGGGATCACCAAAACAGCTGATAAAACCTAGAGGATTTAGGGAGAAGGGGGAGAGGGATGAAGTGAAGAAGAGAGACTGTGTGTGTGTGTGTGTGTGTGTGTGTGTGTGTGTGTGTGTGTGTGTGTGTGTGTGTGTGTGTGTGTGTGTGTGTGTGTGTGTGTGTGTGTGTGTGTGTGTGTGTGTGTGTGTGGTCTCACCTGGTGTCCACACTGAGTGGCTACAGAGTACTTTATGTTGAAAAACAGATAATGTCAATAGGTGTCTGCGTCGCATACAGTATCTTCTATCTGAGTGTACCTGAAACATTTAAATATAGAGGGCTATGTGTCTCACCACTTGGTTATTACAAGGCTAACCCCCAGGGAAATCATGACCTGGCAGCAACAGATAGCAGCAGATAGTCCAGTGAAAATGGCTGTGTTTGTGGTGTTAGCTGCTAATTTTCAGATTTACATCTTAAGGTTTTTTAAATGAATGCATGTGAGACAGGTTCCATGTACAACAAGACAGGCAGAGATGGGGAAAAAGAACACAGAGCAGTTATGGACACTTTGGCCAGCGATAAAGCTTCCACGGCCTGTTCCTCAGACAGTGAACATCTGGCAATATCTACATGTTCCACCTCTTGATCATCTCGCTCTCTGAAAGTAAAGAAAACAGCCTATTTATTTATAGATATGAAAACAATAACTGAGATATGACTGTTCAGTCTAAAGCAGCAGATGTCAATTTTAGAATATATCAAAACAGCCCAGTGCTGCTTCTCCTTTGTGTCGGAGAAAAGTTGCTTTCATAACAATTATTTGTGATTGGAAAAAAATAAAACTTTTTTTTGCTCTTGACAAAAATACACAAATGTACCTCTATAGCATATAACAATTTGCCTGTGAATAACCACATCTTCATACAAACGTGCTACTGTATGTAGAATTCTTGACGCACAACCGAAGATGCTGCCATATCCTGCCAGCACACCCGCAACGAGCCACTGAATGATGACGAGTAAAAGAGGGAAAGGAATGAGATGGGAACAACAATTTGTTGCAAATTGGGGTGGGGGGCTAAATAATTGAACAATAGACTATTCAACCTTTTACTAAAGAATAGTCTAATAGCTGAGCTAGGTGTGAAACCCCCCTCCCCCTATCACAGACCAGATTTGCCCTAACGACCAAGGGGTAGCTTGCTACTCAATGTAATAAAGTAATGACTTTTCAAATAAGTTACCTTACACGTTATGTTTGCTGTCAATTTGTTAGCTACGCTGTCCTTTCAAACCACATAGCATATTATTACAGCAGTATGTACCAGTATGTTAGCTAGCTACCTAACGTTAGTAGTTATACATCAAACTTACCAGTATACTAACTACAGGCTAACTAACTACCCAACGTTTATTGACGTGATTACTTTCGTTAATAAAATAAAGATAAAAAAATACTCTTTCAAAATGCAGATGTTGATTTAGTTATGGATCCATAACAAATTACTATGGGAATAAATGTCACTGATTTACAGAAATATTGGAACAAAGTTGTCTCATGAAGGTAAACCATTTAGAATCCTCCAATCCTGTAGCCTACTCCCGACAATCACGTTGTACAGGGCCATATTTTACCATTCTATCCTAACGGAAACCCTCAGGGTTTCGTTTTTTTCTCTGAATGGAAACACCATAATATGAATCAAATTAATTAAGCCACATTTCTTAAAATCAATCCCAAACTATGTTATTACAAAAAAGGTTTTACATTCTCTGGTAATGCCAATAAAAAATACTATCAAATGCTTCTCAAAGATGCCCTCTGGTGGTCAAACTAGCAATATATTGCAGTAACAGAAGAAATGGCTGAGAATGAAATGACGTGCCACAGAATGCTGCTGCAGCAGAACTCCGGGTGCGCCGCGGTATGACACAACTTTTAAAGGAGGAACCACTGTAGACTTAAATTGAAAATATGGCAAATAGGAGTGGTAATATTGTTCGCTATTATCCTAATTTTCAGATCCCAGTGGCTTGTAGACAACAGTTATTTCTTCACCTCTTCCACACGCACTTAAACAGAATTCAAAATTCCAATGCTTTGGTCAGATATACTTGGATTTGTAATGTAAGCGTTTGTTGCTGGCATGTCATGCCTATGTTTGCTAATCTTGCCAATGAAAAAATCATTAAAGTAGTTGGAAATATCAGCCAGTTTTGTGATGAATGAGCCATCTGATTCAATGAATAATGGAGCTGAGTTTGCTTTTTTCCCCAGAATTTCATTTAAGGTGCTCCAAAACTTTTTACTATCATTCTTTGTCATTTATCTTGGTTTCATTGTGTAGTTTCTTCTTTTTATTCAGTTTATTTTAGATGATTTCTCAATTTGCAATATGTTTGCCAAACATTTGTACAGCCAGGCTTATTTGCCATTCCTTTTGCCTCATCCCTCTCAACCACACCATTTTTCAATTTCTCATCAATCCACAGGGATTTAAACCATTTTCCACAACTTTGGAAGTATGCTTGGGGTCATTGTCCATTTGGAAGACCCATTTGCGACCAAGCTTTAACTTCCTGACTGATGTCTTGAGATGTTGCTTAAATATATCCACATACTCTTCCTTTCTCATGATGCTATCTATTTTGTGAAGTGCACCAGTCCCTTCTGCAGCAAATCACCCCCACAACATGATGCTGCCACCCCAGTGCTTCACGGTTGGGATGGTGTTCTTCGACTTGCAAGCCTACCCATTTTGATTCCAAACATAACGATTGTCATTATGACCAAACAGTTCTATTTTTGTATTATCAGACAAGAGGACATTACTCCAAAAAGTACAATCTTTGTCCCCATGTGCAGTTCCTCCATTGAGTAAAAAAAAACTTACAGGAGGACCATTAGCTGTTACTATCGATAAGGTGTCTGATTCATCATTTTCACCTCGAATAGATGTAGACTGACTTTTATCAGAGGTTGCTTGTTGTGAGCGTTGAGGGAACTTTATGCACTTGGCCTGATGATTCCACATCTTTGTTGCATTCTTCACATATGCTTTGGCCCAGTATCTGCAAATATACACCGCTTTTCCTTCTACATTAGCTGCAGTGAAATGTCTCCATACATCAGATAGAGACCCGTGGCGTTTTCCTATGAAGATTGGAAAAGTTTGATTAAACAACTCCTTTGTCAGATGCATGTTTTACAATGAAAAATGTATGGAAACAGGTGAATTAACACTCCTCAGTTAGCAGGCTCAAGCAAGCTAAAAACCCACATGGTAGCAAAAACTAACTAGCAGAAATTGTTAACAAATGAGGAATTATTTAAACACACTTTGCTGTAGGCTACAATTTACTAGTTAACAAAAAAATCATGTATGTCCTATAAAATATATTCACCCCAGCCAGTATTGTAATCAAAACTAACCAGAAAGCATGTAGTCCTTGGCTCAGACAGTGTAGTAGTGTGGGCTCAATAGCATCTCATTAGTGTGCAAGATCTTGAGAGTGCACTGCACATGCATAGGGTTGCAATTCCATTGAATTGGGGATAATTTAACCAAATTATGCCACAAGACCTAGAATTGCCTTAAATTTTTCGAAATATGTCCGACCCTTTGCAACCCTACTCACCACTCATGGCTTTTAATAGCCATGTCTTGTGGATCTGACTCTTGGTTTGCGCTGTTAGAAGTTTGTGCCCAGCAGTATTGCCTTCAATGTCTAGTGTATCGTTTAGAAAATCAGTAAAGACTGCATATGGGTTAAGTAACTTTGATCCCTTTTAGGATTATTTAAAAATGGCATAATGCTAGAAGACTGTCAACTATATTCATTCCTTGTGTTTTAGCTGTGTTGCAGAGACCACCAGTTCTACAGTCATGCTGAACACACCGTTGGATAGACTGACGATGGACTGACCGGTCCTCTCCACCAGTCCCCTCCCCCTCCTCTCTGTATTTGTGCCTGCTGGATCCTGGTCAGTGGATCCTCGGGCGCTGTGCTTCATGGCGTCCAACGGTTGGGCTGGGAGACATTCCCTGTGGCGGTTCCTTTCGCCGTTTCGAAGCAGGCAGGAGCGTGTGGTGCTGGCACGCAGCGAGAGCATGCCGGGAGAACACGTGCTGAAGATCACCATCACAGAGACCACGATAATAGAGGCAGATTCAGGGGTGTGGAACTCCAAGTCGCTGGTCTACCTGGGCCTGTGGTATTTCTTCAGCTTCTGCACACTTTTCCTCAACAAGTACATCCTATCTCTGCTAGAGGGGGAGCCAAGCATGCTGGGTAAGGAACAGGCATCCACACACATATATATACACACATACACACACACTCAATTTCAAATTGTCAATACTCCAATCAATAGAGGATAGTTGGTTAATTCTAATCAGTGTACTAAGGGCCTCAGGGGTAGATGACTCAATTCCTACATGTTGTTGTACCATGGTTTATTGGTTTTAACTGATTTGTAGGCGCTGTTCAAATGGTCTCCACCACCATCATAGGCTTTCTGAAGATGTATGTGCCTTGCTGCCTATACCAGCACAAGTCCAGGACTGAGTACCCCCCCAACTTCCTCATGATCATGCTGTTTGTGGGGCTCATGAGGTGGGTCTGTATGCCAATGACTCTATTTTCAGCTGCATTGTTTAAGTTATTTGGTTGGTTTGTTTCCTTTTGTTAAGTTGGACTAATACATAACTAGCTTTTATTTCCGTAATGGCTAATGTTAATTGATCAATGTTTATTTTGAGATCATTTGAGTGTTGTTTCCATAGTAGAAGTATCAGTGCTGCCAAAATGGTTGTTGAACTTAAATTGGCACTAAATGGGTATATTTTAGGGAAGTGAGATGCTGCACCTCAATATCAGCTCCTATCATTACAGGTAAACAGTTTGACAATCTGGAAAATTGAAACAGACTTTGTAGCAGAGGTTCAGGTTCAGAGTGGATGTAGTGTGTCATTGTCTTCTGGTCTGAATGCCACTGACCTGTTCCATTCTGTAGGTTCACCAGTGTGGTGCTGGGTCTGGTGAGCCTGAAGAATGTGGCCGTTTCCTTTGCCGAGACGGTGAAGAGCTCTGCGCCCATCTTCACTGTCATCATGTCAAGGCTGATCTTGGGGGAATACACAGGTAAAGGACATACACACACAGTGAAGTGCCTGGCTGAGTTCCAATCCAGAAAACCCTTCACTATCCCCTTATATGCACACTTCATTATGTTCTTAGGATTCTGTCAGGGTTTCATTCTGTAAACATTCCTTTCTCTAGTATCAAATTGTATTTGTCACGTTTCGTAAACAATTGGTATAGACCAACAGTGAAATGCTTACTTACGGGCCCTTCCCAACAATGCAGAGAGAGAAATTAAAAAAGACAATAACACAAGGAATAAATACACAATGAGTAAGGATAACTTTTCTATATACGAGGTACCAGTACCGAGTTGATGTTCAGGGGTACGAGGTAATAGAGGTAGATGCAGTGCATTTGACTTTTTCCACATTTTGTTACATTACAGCCTTATTATAAAATGGATTATATAAAAAAAAGCCTTATCAATGTACACACAATACCCCATAATGACAAAGCGAAAACAGGTTTTTAGAAATGTTAGCAAATGTATTAAAAATAATAAACATACCTTATTTGCATAAGTATTCAGACCCTTTGCTATGAGACTTGAAATTGAGCTCAGGTGCATCCTGTTTCCATTGATCATCCTTGATGTGTTTCTACAACTTTATTGGAGTCCACCTGTGGTAAATTTAAATTGATTGGACATGAACTGGAAAGGCACACACCTGTCTATATAAGGTCCCACAGTTGACAGTGCATGTCAGAGCAAAAACCAAGCCATGAGGTCGAAGGAATTGTCTGTAGAGCTCCGGGACAGGATTGTGTTCAGGCACAGATCCGGGGAAGAGTACCACAAAATGCAGCATTGAAGGTGCCCAAGAACACAGTAGCCTCCATCATTCTTAAATGGAAGAAGTTTGGAACCACCAAGACTCTTCCTAGAGCTGGCCGCCCTTCCAAACTGAGCAATTGTGGGAGAAGGGCCTAGGTCAGGGAGATGACCAAGAACCGGATGGTCACTCTGACAGCGCTCTAGAGTTTCTCTGTGGAGATAGAATCTTCCAGAAGGACAACCATCTCTGCAGCACTCCACCAATCAGGCCTTTATGGTAGAGTGGCCAGACAGAAGCCACTCCTCAGTAAAAGGCACATGACAGCCCACTTGGAGTTTGCCAAAAGGTACCTAAAGACTCTCAGACCATGAGAAACAAGATTCTCTGGTCTGATGAAACCAAGATTTAACTCTTTGGCCTGAATGCCAAGCAATACATCTGTAGGAAACCTGGCATCATCCCTACGGTGAAACATGGTGGTGTCAGCATCATGCTGTGGGGATGTTTTTCAGCAGCAGGGACTGGGAGACTAGTCAGGATCGAGGGAAAGATTAACGGAGCAACGCACAGAGCAGTCCTTGATGAAAACCTGCTCCACATCGCTCAGGATCTCAGACTGAAGAACACAGCCAAGAGAACGCAGGAGTGGCTTTGGGTCAAGTCTCTGAATGTCCTTGAGTGGCCCAGCCAGAGCCTGGACTTAAACCCAATCTAACAATTCTGGAGAGCCCTGAAAATAGCTGTGCAGCAACGCTCCCCATCCAACCTGACGGCGCTTGAGAAGATCTGCAGAGAATGGGAGAAACTCCCCAAATACAGGTGTGTCTAGCTTGTAGCGTCATACCCAAGAAGACTCAAGGCTGTAATCGCTGCCAAAGGTCTTTCAACAAAGTACTGAGTAAAGGATCTGAATACTTATGTAAATGTAATTTTTCTGTTTTTTTTATTTGAAATAAATTAGGGTTATTGTGGGTAGATTGGGGAAGGGAAGAAACAATTTAATACATTTTAGAATAAGGCTGTAACGTAACAAAAATGTGGAAAAGGTCAAGGAGTCTGAATACTTTCCGAAGGCTGTGTGTGGGTACACACACACACACACACACACACACACACACACACACACACACACACACACACACACACACACACACACACACACACACAGTGGGGAGACAAGTATTTGATACTCTGACGATTTTGCAGGTTTTCCTACTTACAAAGCATGTAGAGGTCTGTCATTTTTATCATGGGTACACTTCAACCGTGAGAGACAGAATCTAAAACAAAAATCCAGAAATTCACATTGAATGATTTTTAATGAATTAATTTGCATTTTATTGCATGACATAACTATTTGATCACCTACCAACCAGTAAGAATTCCGGCTCTCACAGACCTGTTAGTTTTTCTTTAAGAATCCCTCCTGTTCTCCACTCATTACCTGTATTAACTGCACCTGTTTGAACTCGTTACCTGTATAAAAGACACCTGTCCACACACTCAATCAAACAGACTTCAATCTCTCCACAATGGCCAAGACCAGATAGCTGTGTAAGGACATCAGGGATATAATTGTAGGCCTGCACAAGGCTGGGATGGGCTACAGGACAATAGGCAAGCAGCTTGGTGAGAAGGCAACAACTGTTGGCGCAATTATTAGAAAATGGAAGAAGTTCAAGATGACGGTCAATCACCGTCGTTCTGTGGCTCCATGCAAGATCTCACCTTGTGGGGCATCAATGATCATGAGGAAGGTGAAGGATCAGCCCAGAACTACACGGCAGGACCTGGTCAATGACCTGAAGAGAGCTGGGACCACAGTCTCAAACAAAACCATTAGTAACACACTACGCCGTCATGGATTAACATCCTGCAGCGCACGCAAGGTCCCCCTGCTCAAGCCAGCGCATGTCCAGGCCCGTCTGAAGTCTGCCAATGACCATCTGGATGATCCAGAGGAGGAATGGGAGAAGGTCATGTGGTGTGATGAGACAAATAGAGCTTTTTGGTCTAAAGTCCATTCGCCGTGTTTGGAGGAAGAAGAAGGATGAGTACAACCCCAAGAACACCATCCCAACCGTGAAGCATGGAGGTGGAAACATCATTCTTTCGGGATGCTTTTCTGCAAAGGGGACAGGACGACTGCACCATATTGAGGGGAGGATGGATGGGGCCATGTATCGCGAGATCTTGGACAACAACCTCCTTCCCTCAGTAAGAGCATTGAAGATGGGTCGTGGCTGGGTCTTCCAGCATGACAATGACCCGAAACACACAGCCAGGGCAACTAAGGATTGGCTCCGTAAGAAGCATCTCAAGGTCCTGGAGTGGCCTAGCCAGTCTCCAGACCTGAACCCAATAGAAAATCGTTGGAGGGACCTGAAAGTCCGTATTGCCCAGCGACAGACCCGAAACCTGAAGGGTATGGATGAGTGGGCCAAAATCCCTGCTGCAGTGTGTCCAAACCTGGTCAAGAACTCCAGGAACGTATGATCTCTGTAATTGCAAACAAAGGTTTCTGTATCAATATTAAGTTCTGCTTTTCTGATGTATCAAATACTTATGTCATGCAATAAAATGCAAATTAATTACTTAAAAATCATACAATGTGATTTTCTGTATTTTTGTTTTAGATTCCGTCTCTCACAGTTGAAGTGTTCCTATGACAAATATTACAGACCTCTACATGCTTTGTAAGTTAGAAAACCTGCCAAATCAGCAGTGTATCAAATACTTGTTCTCCCCACTGTATATACACACACACACACACACACACACACACACACACACACACACACACACACACACACACACACACACACACACACACACACACACACACACACACACACACACACACACACACACACACACACTACCGTTCAAAAGTTTGGAGTCACTTTGAAAGAAAAGCAAAAAATGTTGTCCATTAAAATAACATCAAATTGATCAGAAATACTGTGTAGACATTGTTAATGTTGTAAATGACTATTGTAGATGAAAACATATGATTTTAATGGAATATCTACATAGGCGTTGTTAGGTTATTATTTTTAGACTAAGTAACTCGACGGACACTAGAAAAGCTTAACAAGTTTAATTCTTCCCAAAGGGTCGATACAGCTGCATTCAGACATCACATTTCCACCACTCCAATTTAAACACTCCTCCTTCTCTCCAATCCTTATGTTTTATGGTCTGACAGGAAGATGAAGTGATAGAGTAATAAACTGTTCTGTCTCCCTTAAGGTGACCTGACCTCAACCCCCTTGATGTCTAATCCAAAGCTCTCCACCCGTATCACCTATAGCACTCCTGTGACTTCTTTCCGTCCACCCAGCACATTCCAAAGCCATCTGTCTCCTACAGATAACCATTAACTTCTGATGTAACAACCATGCTCTATCACCCCGCAGATACTATAGTATTACTTCTGATCTATCATGTCTCTGGTATAGTAATGTTCAAAGTTTACCCAGAATCCAACAGCGTACAGAGGCCCATTATTAGCAACCATCACTCCTGTATTCCAATGGCTCCCTGTGTTAGCTAATCCAAGTTTATCATTTTAAAAGGCTAATTGATCATTAAAAAACCCTTTTGCAATTATGTTAGCACAGCTGAAAACTGTTGCGGTGATTTAAAGAAGCAATACATTTGGCCTTCTTTAGACTATTTGAGTATCTGGAGCATCAGCATTTGTGGGTTCAATTACAGGCTCAAAATGGCCAGAAACAAAGAACTTTCTTCTGAACCTCATCAGTCTATTCTTGTTCGGAGAAATTTAAGGCTATTCCAAACGAGAAATTGCAAAAAAAAACCTGAAGATCTTTGAAAATTGCCAGGCGAGCCATTTAGCTCGTCTGGTTGGCTCGCATCACCGGGCTGCTGGGTTTCCCTTTGTATTCCTTGATAGTTTGCTATCCCTGCCACATCCGACGAGTGTAAGACTAGCACCACTACTCAAGACGGTTCTGACCTAGAATACGTGGACAACTACAAATACCTAGGTGTCTGGCTAGACTGTAAACTCTCCTTCCAGACTCATATCAAACATCTCCAATCCAAAATCAAATCTAGAATCTTCTTTTTATTTCGCAACAAATCCTCCTTCTCTCACGCCGCCAAACGTACCCTAGTAAAACTGACTATCCTACCGATCCTCGACTTCGGCAATGTCATCTCCAAAATAGCTTCCAATACTCTACTCAGCAACTTGGATGCAGTCTCACAGTGCCATCCGTTTTGTTATCAAAGCGCCTTATACCACCCACCACTGCGACCTGTATGCTCTAGTCGGCTGGTCCTCGCTACATATTCGTCGCCAGACCCACTGGCTCCAGGTCATCTACAAGTCTATGCTAGGTAAAGCGCCGCCTCATCTCAGCTCACTGGTCACGATAACAACACCCACCCGTAGCACGCACTCCAGCAGGTATATCTCACTTGTCATCCCCAAAGCCAACACTTCCTTTGGCCGCCTTTCCTTACAGTTCTCTGCTGCCAGTAACTGGAACGAATAGCAAAAATCACTGGAGCTGGAGACTTACATTTCCCTCACTAACTTTAAACATCAGCTATCTGAGCAGCTAACCGATCGCTACAGCTATACATAGTTCATCTGTAAATAGCCCACCCAATCTACCTTCCTCATCCCCATATTGTTTTTATTTACTTTTCTGCTCTTTTGCACACCATCTGCTCATCTATCACTCCAGTGTTAATCTGCTAAATTGTAATTACTTTGCTACTATGGCCTATGTATTGCCATACCTCCTCATGGCATTTGTACACACTGTATATACACTATTTTTTTCTATTGTGTTATTGACTGTACACTAGTTTATTCCATGTAACTCTGTGTTGTTGTTTCTGTCGCATTGCTTTACTTTATCTTGGCCAGGTTGCAGCTGTAAATGAGAACTTGTTCTCAACTAGCTTACCTGGTTAAATAAAGATTTTAAAGAGCCAACTTTGCAGGATTCGATCTTAGTCCGTTACTGATGCTTTGCCTGTTTGATGGCTCATCGGAGTTCGTAACGGGATTTCTTAAAAGCGTCCAGATTAGTGTCCCACTCCTTGAAAGCGGCAGCTCTAGCCTTTAGCTCAGTGTGAATTCTGCCAGTAATCCATGGCTTTTGATTGGGATATGTATGTTCGGTTAATGTGGGGATGACGTCATCGATGCACTTATTAATGAAGTATGACTATGTCCTTAAGTGTTGTGCAGATAGCTGACTGTGTGTGTGTGTGTGTGTGTGTGTGTGTGTGTGTGTGTGCGTGTGCGTAAACTACTGTAGGTATGTGGGTGAACCTGTCCCTCTTTCCTGTCATGGCTGGTCTGGCCCTCTGCACTGCAACAGAGATCAGTTTCAACATGCTGGGCTTCTCCGCAGCCCTCTCCACCAACATCATGGACTGGTAGACACACACACACACACACACACACAGTAACACAATAGTACCCACGTGCAGCCCTCTCCACCAACATCATGGACTGGTAGAGACACACACACACACACGCACACAATGGTACCAGCATTGATAACTTTTCTCACATTTCACAGTTTTGTCTTTTCTAAGGCAATGTAACACCACATGTTTTCATTGATCTCTTCATATTCCTATTTCAGTTTACAGAATGTTTTTTCAAAGAAGCTACTAAGTGGAGACACCTACAAATTCAGGTAAGTTGTTTTTAGTTCCTCCATATTTTAGTAAATGAATGTAGGCCTGTTATGCCAGTTGTATATCCTGTACTAGATTAAAATACCTGTTTAATTGTATCATAGGAATAAAAAAGCACAATACATCAGTGTGTATTAACAGATGTGTAAATAATGTGAGGAGTTGAGGAATTTGATGTTTACTGTAGATTATAGTATGTGAAACTGTACTGAATAAAATACTTGTTCCTGTGTCCTGTTTAGCCCTCCAGATCTGCAGTTCTACACCAGTGCAGCTGCAGTCATTATGCTCATTCCTGCCTGGGTCTTCCTCATGGTCAGTCACATATACAGTACAGTGCCTTCAGAAAGTATTCACATCCCTTGACTTTTTCCACATTTGGTTGTTACATCCTGAATTTAAAATGGATTACATTGAGATGTTGTGTCACTGGCCTTCACATAATTACCCCATAATGTCAAAGTGGAATTTTGTTTTTAGAATTGTTTACAAATTAATAAAAAATGAAAAGCTGAAATGTCTAGAGTGAATAAGCATTCAACCCTTTTGTGATGGCAAGCCTAAATAAATTCAGGAGTAAAAATGTTCTTAATACGTCACATACTAAGTTGCATGATTACCTCATCTCTGTACCCCACACACACACAATTATCTGTAAGGTCCCTCAGTCGAGCAGTGAATTTCAAACACAGATACAACCACAAAGAACAGGGAGGTTTTACAATCCCTCGCAAAGAAAGGCACCTAATTTGTAGATGGGTACAAACATTTAAAAGCAAACATTGAATATCTCTTTGATCATGGTGAAGTTGTTATTCCACTTTTGATGGTGTATAAATACACCCTGTCACTACAAAGACACACCTAACTCAGTTGCCGGAGAGAAAGGAAACCGCTCAGCAATTTCACAATGAGACCAATGGTGACTTTAAAACAGTTACAAAGTTTAATGGCTGTGATAGGAGAACACTGAGGTTAGATCAACAACATTGTATTTACTCCACAATACTAACCTACATGACAAAGTGAAAAGGAAGCTTGTACAGAATAAAAATATTACAAAACATGCATCCTTTTTGCAAATAAGGCACTAAAATAAAACTGCAAAACATGTGGCAAAGAAATTAACTTTATGTAATCGCTGCCAACGGTGACTCTAACATGTATTGACTCAGGGGTGTGAATACTTAAGAAGTGAATTAGATATTTCATTTTCAATAAATCTGCTAAAATGTGTAAAAACATGTTTTCACTTTGTCATTATGGGTACTGTGTGTAAATGGGTGAGGAAAAATATATTTAATTAATTTCGATTTCAGGCTGTAACACAACAAAATGTGGAATAAGGGGTATGAATACTTTCTGAAGGCACTATACTAATGTACTGTTGAGTATATTACATTTGTAAATGGCCTAATATAGAAGCTTGTCTGTTCTACGAAATATATTCCCAAATGTATTCTCAAATATTTTATTTTTTCTGTTACGCTGTGTGCTCTGAACTGATATGCATAATTGTTGCTGACACTCCGATGTTCAGAAGAGGAATTAGTCTATAATGCGCATCACCGCGCGACGCTCAACTCAACAGTGGTGTGTAGCTGCTGGCAAAGCAGTTCAAAGCCTATACTTCATCACTCAGAATGCAACTTTCCAGTGCTACTATTTTTCGCATGTAGCCTATTGTTATTAAAACTAAATCAGACAACTCCATAGTAGAATAGTTGACCTATTTACCTGGTCAGCCTGTGTGTTCTATGTGAGAGAAATACTCCAAGGCGGAGGAAAACATGTATTTTGACAAGCGGTCAATGCACAACAATTCTTAATGCAATCGTGGGAAAACACTTTTGAAGACTTTTGGCCATTTAGCCAATTTCAACTCTATTGCCTCTACTCACTTTTCCAATGACCAACGGCCCCACACCTTAAACAGGGTGACTTTCACTGTGACTGTATTAACCACACACACGGCTGCCAAGAGAGCGGAATTGGATTCTACTCAACCTCCTTTACTATTTCATTCCAATGAAAAATGTTTCAAACCTCCCGTCAAAGCATGCGTACAAATTTGATCAACATACTCACATACCCAAGCTGTGTTCGAATACAATTACATACCGGCCATGTTCCAACGGGTGTTGAGCATTAGTGAATACAACAGTTAATCTGCGCTCGGAGCAGATAGCCAGAGCAAGTTTACGAAGCACCTGATTTTACAATGTTCATTGAAACGCACAATGACTATACCATTTATCTAAGCTAAGAATGACATAAATAATGAACGTTGGGTAGTTGGCATATAGTTAATATATCAATTTAACACTCAGAGTGCAAAATTGGGGCCCACTATACATGTTCGTGCACAGTAGGCTGTCTTTGGGTATGGTCCCTGTCAGCCAATTCTGTTCATAATATACATCTCTTGTCAATGGTGAGAAATTTGCAGTGCAATGTAAGCCAGTCTGTGACATAACTGCCTTTCTGTTTCCAACAGCTGCCAGCAGTTGAGAAAATTTTGCCAATAGAGTCATAATGTGACCGCTCAATATCCTGTATGTCCCATGCATAGTACCAATCACATGTTGAAACCGTGTCGAACAGCATCATGAGATGACATGTCTCACGAGGCTGTACAACACTGAGGCCTTTTCCTTTGCAAAGAATATTAATCCCCAATTTACAGAAAGGTCTCTTCC
Organism: Oncorhynchus gorbuscha; assembly: GCF_021184085.1. Lineage (NCBI taxonomy): Eukaryota > Metazoa > Chordata > Actinopteri > Salmoniformes > Salmonidae > Oncorhynchus > Oncorhynchus gorbuscha. The sequence goes on along the minus strand of NC_060182.1, from coordinate 28,454,168 downwards.
TGACAAGTTTACAGGACAACATGCAGAGTAAATTAATTGATGTATGTGTTATCAACTTTAACAGGTAGAGGCATCGTGAGCAACTCTTTTATAGTCACTCCTGAGGCTCCCACAGTGCTGACTGATTCATTTGGCATTGGAGGTTCGGACATAGATTTAGAGTTTATGACGGACATTGCAGCGCCAGTATCTACTAGAAAATGGATTAACTCACCATTGACGAAAAAACAAACCATCGGCTCCTCACGGGGGTTTAAACAAATCTTGAAATGCTATCCAAGGGTGTCAATTGTCTCTACCTTGTGTCAGTCCATATGTGGGTTGAAAAGGGTTGTTTTCGGTGGAGGTCCAGTTTTCCAACATTCCCCCGCTGCCCCCTGTTAGTTAGATTCGTTTCAACATGTTCTGGCGAAATGTACCTCCTTTCCTGTTGTAACAAGCAGTTCCTACCCAGTAGTGGTTGTCGTCCAGCCTGTCCGTCAGCACTGGCTCCCCCCCTTTCTTCTACCCCTTCCTCTTCCCCTCTGTCCATCGTCCAAGCCAGAGTTGATGTGTATGGAACGGATTTCCACTGCTCATGGGCCACCTCCTAGCGGTTTGCTGGTCCCGCAATTGTATCAGGTCTTGTTGGGGGTAGAGCTGCGGCTGGGGTGACAGCTTAGCGAGCTGCTGTCGGACAACCAGGGCTGGTGCAGTGGATACAGGGGTATAATAGGGGGGTGGAAAGTCATTATCATCAACATCCCTGTTTCTTCTTCTTACTTTCTTTCACCAATATTCCTTTAACTTTCCTGTCTTTCGGCTTCCCTCTCCCACTTTCTAAACTTGCCCCAATCTATTTGACATTTCTTGCCTTTCTTGGTTTCCTCAAACTTCTCTAACTTGTTTCTACATTCTGCTAATAAAACTTCACTCAATGTGCCTTTTTATGGGAAAATATGCTACTTTGTGCCAGAGCGGTACCTGTACCAGAATGTCCCTGCCCCATTTATCTGCCAGTACCTTCACCGGTCCAATCAACGGAACGGGTAGACAAGGTTCTCCCTTACTGCTTTTGGCTCCCATTGTGAAACCTTGTCCAAACACACATACACACACAAAGCAATAGTGTTTAATTAGGAACGTCTTCCTTTCTTATAATTCAAATGATATACTACCGTTCAAAAGTATGTGGTCACTTAGAAATTACCATGTTTATCATTAAAACACACATGACATGAGTTGCAAAATGAATAGGAATATAGGCAAGATGTTGACGAGGTTATAAATAATTCTTTTTTAATTTAACTAATAATTGTGTCCTTCAAACTTTGCTTTCGTCAAATAAACCTCCATTTGCAGCAATTACAGCCTTGCAGACCTTGGGCATTCTAGTTGTCGATTTGTTGAGGTAATCTGAAGAGATTTCACCCCATGCTTCCTGAAGCACTTCCCACAAATTGGATTGGCTTGATGGGCACTTCTTACGTACCATACGCTCAAGCGGCTCCCACAACAGCTCAATAGGGTTGATATCCGGTGACTGTGCTGACCACTCCATTATAGACAGAATACCAGCTGGCTGCTTCTTCCCTGAATAGTTCTTGCATAGTTTGGAGCTGTGCTTTGGGTCATTGTCCTGTTGTAGGAGGGAATTTGCTCCAATTAACCGCCGTCCACAGGGTATGGAATGGCGTTGCAAAATGGAGTGATAGCCTTCCTTCAAGATTCCTTTTACCCTGTACGATTCTTCCACTTTACCACCACCAAAGCACCCCAGATAATCACATTGCCTCCACCATGCTTGACAGATGGCGTCAAGCACTCCTCCAGCATCTTCATTTTTTCTGTGTCTCACAAATGTTCTTCTTTGTGATCCAATCACCTCAAACTTAGATTTGTCGGTCCATAACACCTTTTTCCAATCTTCCTCTGAGATATGGCTTTTTCTTTGCAACTCTGTATAGAAGGCCAGCATCCCGGAGTCGCAACTCTTCACTGTTGACGTTGAGGCTGGTGTTTTGTGGGTACTATTTAATGAAGCTGCAAGTTGAGGACTTGTGAGGTGTCTGTTTCTCAAACTAGACACTAATGTACTTGTCCTCTTGCTCAGTTGGCCACTGGGGCCTCCCACACCTCTTTCGATTCTGGTTAGAGCCCATTTGCGCTGTTCTGTGAAGGGAGTAGTACACAGTGTTGTACGAGATCAGTTTCTTGTCAATTTCTCGCATGGAATAGTCTTATAGTCTCAACAAGAATAGACTGACGAGTTTCAGAAGAAAGTTACTTGTTTCTGGCCATTTTGAGCCTGTAATTGAACCCACAAATGCTGACGCTCCAGATATCTCAACTAGTCTAAAGAAGGCCAGTTTTATTGCTTCTTTAAACCATTTTCAGCTGTGCTAACATAATTGCAAAAGGGTTTTCTAATGATCAATTAGCTTTTTAAAATGATAAACTTGGATTAGCTAACACAAGGAGCCATTGGAACACAGGAGTGATGGTTGCTGTTAATGAGCCTCTGTACGCCTATGTATATATTCCATTAAAAATCAGCCGTTTCCAGCTTTATAGTCATTTACAACATTAACAATGTCTACACTGTATTTCTGATAAAATGTGTTATTTTAATAGACCAAAAAGTTGCTTTTCTTTCATTTCTAAGTGACCCCAAACTTTTGGTCAAAAGTTTTAGAACACCTACTCATTCCAGGGTTTTTCTTTATTTTTACTATTTTCTACATTGTATAATTATAGTGAAGACATCAGAATTATGAAATAACACATATGGAATCATTTTTAGTAACCAAAAAAAGTGTTAAACAAATTACAAATCTGAGGTTCCTCAAATAGCTACCCTTTATATATATATATATATATATATAGATATATACTTAACCCCTTATTTTTGGCACGAAAGGGTGTACATGTACCTTCAGATGAGTATTGTGAGGCCTGTGGGCATCCTAGAGCAATATACAAGTGACATGTTCGTGAGAGTCTCACCATCATATTAGTGTGTAGCCCAAACTGTTCGGACACTAGAGACGGAAGTTAGATCAGCTGTATCCACTTTAGAGCAAAACTGAGGACAACCATTGTGTTTGTGAGAGTCTAAATTTCCCATAGAGGGGTCATAATAGTTTGTAGGCCAAACCGATCGGATGCTACAGACGATTTTGTGAGAAGGCCGATTTTTGGGAAGTCTCATCTAGCTCTGTTACCCTTCACAGCAGATTCTGAAGTGCAAAAAAAAACATCTCTATCTTAAACTGAAAGATGTATTTTAATTTTTTATTGTTTGTTATTATTATGCTAATTTGTTTTTTGGGGGGAGTATGGACATTGACTTTAGGGGTTAAATAGGCAATGATGTCTTAAATGGCCAATGACAGGCCTACTTTATAATAAGAACCAAACAAATATAGTAAATCATAATTCAGAATTATATAACAATTATTAATAATAACAATCAGGATATCCAATTTTATTGGTCACATACACATGTTCAGCAGATGTTAATGCGGGTGTAGCGAAATGCTTGTTTCTAGTTCGAACAGTGCAGTAATATCTAACAATTTCACAACAATAGACACAAATCTAAAGTAACGGAATGGAATTAAGAATAAATAAATGTCAGAGCTGCATAGACTAAGATACAGTAGAATATAATACAGTGTATATACGTGTGAGTTGAGTAATGCAAAATATGTAAGCATTATTAAAGTGACTAGTGTTCCATTATAAAAGTGGCCAGTGACTTCAAGTCTATGTATATAGGGCAGCTGCTTCTAAGGTGCTAGTGATGGCTATTTAACAGTCTGATGGCCTTGAGATAGAAGCTGTTTCTCAAAAAACAAAATACTGCAAAGTTGCCTAGAGGCTAGAAGCACAGCTGCCCTATATTTTCATGTGAAGTTGTGTCCAATGGAGTAAATGCAGATGGACAAACACCATGCTTCAGCCGATGTACATGTTTTATAGCCACTATGCTGCATCAGTTGGGCTACAGGTGATAGTGATGGGGGAAAAATTGAAAGTTAAATATTGCAATATTTAAAAAGTGTGCTGTACCTGCGCCATCTTCTTTTGAAATGGTGAGCCAACATGTTTTCAGTGCTTTTACTTCCCTGACTATTGCTCTCATTTATCTCTCTGCAGCAGACACATATTGAGCAATATGTTTGGAACATCATCGCAATAAAATTGCAGTATCGAACCGCAATACATATAGAATTGTGAGAATTGCAATATACAGTGGGGCAAAAAAGTATTTAGTCAGACACCAATTGTGCAAGTTCTCCCACTTAAAAAAGATGAGGCCTGTAATTTTCATCATAGGTACACTTCAACTATGACAGACAAAATGAGAGAAAAATCCAGAAAATCACATTGTAGGATTTTTATTGAATTTATTTGCAAATTATGGTGGAAAATAAGTATTTGGTCACCTACAAACAAGCAAGATTTCTGGCTCTCACAGACCTGTAACATCTTATTTAAGAGGCTCCTCTGTCCTCCACTCGTTACCTGTATTAATGGCACCTGTTTGAACTTGTTAGCAGTATAAAAAGACACCTGTCCACAACCTCAAACAGTCACACTCCAAACTCCACTATGGCCAAGACCAAATAGCTGTCAAAGGACACCAGAAACAAAATGGTAGACCTGCACCAGGCTGGGAAGACTGCATCTGCAATAGGTAAGCAGCTTGGTTTGAAGAAATCAACTGTGGGAGCAATTATTAGGAAATGGAAGACATACAAGACCACTGATAATCTCCCTCGATCTGGGGCTCCACGCAAGATCTCACCCTGTGGGGTCAAAATGATCACAAGAACGGTGAGCAAAAATCCCAGAACCACACGGGGGGGCCTAGTGAATGACCTGCAGAGAGCTGGGACCAAAGTAACAAAGCCTACCATCAGTAACACACTACGCCGCCGGGGACTCAAATCCTGCAGTGCCAGACGTGTCCCCCTGCTTAAGCCAGTACATGTCCAGGCCCATCTGAAGTTTGCTAGAGAGCATTTGGGTGATCCAGAAGCAGATTGGGAGAATGTCGTATGGGAGAATGTCGTATGGTCAGATGAAACCAAAATATAACTTTATGGTAAACTCAACTCGTCGTGTTTGGAGGACAAAGAATGCTGAGTTGCATCCAAAGAACACCATACCTACTGTGAAGCATGGGTGTGGAAACATCATGCTTTGGGGCTTTTTTTCTGCAAAGGGACCAGGACGACTGATCCGTGTAAAGGAAAGAATGAATGGGGCCATGTATCGTGAGATTTTGAGTGAAAACCTCCTTCCATTAGCCAGGGCATTGAAGATGAAACGTGGCTGGGTCTTTCAGCATAACAATGATCCCAAACACACCGCCCGGGCAACGGAGTAGTGGCTTCGTAAGAAGCATTTCAAGATCCTGGAGTGGCCTAGCCAGTCTCCAGATCTCAACCCCATAGAAAATCTTTAGGGGGAGTTGAAAGTCCGTGTTGCCCAGCAACAGCCCCAAAACATCACTGCTCTAGAGGAGATCTGCATGGAGGAATGGGCCAAAATACCAGCAACAGTGTGTGGAAAACCTTGTGAAGACTTACAAAAAACATTTGACCTCTGTCATTGCCAATAAAGGGTATATAACAAAGTATTGAGATAAACATTTGTTATTGACCAAATACTTATTTTCCACCATAATTTGCAAATAAATTCATAAAAAATCCTTGTGCCTTGCAAAACTATTCAGACCCCTTGTTTTTTTTCACATTTTGTGTTACAAAGTAGTATTAAAATGGATTTAATTGTAATTTTTAGTCAACAATATTCACAATACTCTGTCAAAGTGGCATAAAAAAATTGCTTAAAAACAAAACATGAATACAAAAATGCATAACTAAAATATATTTGTTGCATAAGAATTCAGCCCCATTGTTTAAGCAAGCCAAAATTAGTTCAGGGGTAAAAAGTTACATGGACTCACTTAGGGTTTGACATGATTTTTAAATGACTCACCCTTCCTCTGTCCACAATACATTTCAAGCATAGGTTCAACTACAAAGACCAGGGAGCTTTTCAAAAGCTTCAAAGAAGAACAGTGATTGGGAGATGGGTAACAATAACACAATTGAATATCTCTTTAAGCATGGTCAAGGTAATAATCATGCTGTGAATTATGTATTAAGCTACCCAGACAGTGAAAAGAACACAAATGCACAGAATAAGAGTATTTTTTTTCTGGTAATTGAGAACACACATATAGGAACACTTGATCTCGCGCGCCCAACAAAAGATAAGAAAGGTAGAATACTGAACATAAATCAGCTAAAAGTAGGTTATTAGAGTTTGACTATTCCGTTTAATACAATAGATAATGAATAGCCTACAACAAAGACAAACGTTTTGAAATAATCTGGCATAAATTTGATAGAGGCGGGACAATTTGCAGGCAGACATGTGTTATCAATATTTACTTTCCAGTCAATGCTGGAGCCTAAATGATAGCCTATTATGTTTAGGAAGTTCGTGTCCATGGAAAAACGACTGTGCAGGGCCCACAATGCAGCTCTCTACCCTAGAGTATATTGTGTAGCGTAGTGTATTTATTTTATTTTATTTCACCTTTATTTAACCAGGTAGGCTAGTTGAGAACAAGTTCTCATTTGCAACTGCGACCTGGCCAAGATAAAGCATAGCAGTGTGAACAGACAACACAGAGTTACACATGGAATAATCAATTAACAAGTCAATAACACAGTAGAAAAAAATGGGCAGTCTATATACAATGTGTGCAAAAGGCATGAGGAGGTAGGCGAATAATACAGTTTTGCAGATTAACACTGGAGTGATAAATGATCAGATGGTCATGTACAGGTAGAGATATTGGTGTGCAAAAGAGCAGAAAAATAAATAAATAAAAACAGTATAAAAAACAGTATGGGAATGAGGTAGGTGAAAATGGGTGGGCTATTTTCCTATAGACTATGTACAGCTGCAGCGATCGGTTAGCTGCTCGGATAGCTGATGTTTGAAGTTGGTGAGGGAGATAAAAGTCTCCAACTTCAGCGATTTTTGCAATTCGTTCCAGTCACAGGCAGCAGAGTACTGGAACGAAAGGCGGCCAAATGATGTGTTGGCTTTAGGGATGATCAGTGAGATACACCTGCTGGAGCGCGTGCTACGGATGGGTGTTGCCATCGTGACCAGTGAACTGAGATAAGGCGGAGCTTTACCTAGCATGGACTTGTAGATGACCTGGAGCCAGTGGGTCTGGCGACGAATATGTAGTGAGGGCCAGCCGACTAGAGCATACAAGTCGCAGTGGTGGGTGGTATAAGGTGCTTTAGTGACAAAACGGATGGCACTGTGATAGACTGCATCCAGTTTGCTGACTAGAGTGTTGGAAGCCATTTTGTAGATGACATCGCCGAAGTCGAGGATCGGTAGGATAGTCAGTTTTACTAGGGTAAGCTTGGCAGCGTGAGTGAAGGAGGCTTTGTTGCGGAATAGAAAGCCGACTCTTGATTTGATTTTCGATTGGAGATGTTTGATGTGGGTCTGGAAGGAGAGTTTGCAGTCTAGCCAGACACCTAGGTACTTATAGATGTCCACATATTCAAGGTCGGAACCATCCAGGGTGGTGATGCTAGTCGGGCATGCGGGTGCAGGCAGCGATCGGTTGAAAAGCATGCATTTGGTTTTACTCGCGTTTAAGAGCAGTTGGAGGCCACGGAAGGAGTGCTGTATGGCATTGAAGCTCGTTTGGAGGTTAGATAGCACAGTGTCCCATGACGGGCCGAAAGTATATAGAATGGTGTCGTCTGCGTAGAGGTGGATCAGGGAATCGCCCGCAGCAAGAGCAACATCATTGATATACACAGAGAAAAGAGTCGGCCCGAGAATTGAACCCTGTGGCACCCCCATAGAGACTGCCAGAGGACCGGACAGCATGCCCTCCGATTTGACACACTGAACTCTGTCTGCAAAGTAATTGGTGAACCAGGCAAGGCAGTCATCCGAAAAACCGAGGCTGTTGAGTCTGCCGATAAGAATATGGTGATTGACAGAGTTGAAAGCCTTGGCGAGGTCGATGAAGACTGCTGCACAGTACTGTCTTTTATCGATGGCGGTTATGATATCGTTTAGTACCTTGAGTGTGGCTGAGGTGCACCCGTGACCGGCTCGGAAACCAGATTGCACAGCGGAGAAGGTACGGTGGGATTCGAGATGGTCAGTGACCTGTTTGTTGACTTGGCTTTCGAAGACCTTAGATAGGCAGGGCAGGATGGATATAGGTCTGTAACAGTTTGAGTCCAGGGTGTCTCCCCCTTTGAAGAGGGGGATGACTGCGGCAGCTTTCCAATCCTTGGGGATCTCAGACGATATGAAAGAGCGGTTGAACAGGCTGGTAATAGGGGTTGAGACAATGGCGGCAGATAGTTTCAGAAATAGCGGGTCCAGATTGTCAAGCCCAGCTGATTTGTACGGGTCCAGGTTTTGCAGCTCTTTCAGAACATCTGCAATCTGGATTTGGGTAAAGGAGAAGCTGGAGAGGCTTGGGTGAGGAGCTACGGGGGGGGCGGAGCTGTTGGTCGAGGTTGGAGTAGCCAGGCGGAAGGCATGGCCAGCCGTTGACGTGCTTATTGAAGTTTTCGATAATCATGGATTTATCGGTGGAGACCGTGTTTCCTAGCCTCAGTGCAGTGGGCAGCTGGGAGGAGGTGCTCTTGTTCTCCATGGACTTCACAGTGTCCCAGAACTTTTTGGAGTTGGAGCTACAGGATGCAAACTTCTGCCTGAAGAAGCTGGCCTTAGCTTTCCTGACTGACTGCGTGTATTGGTTCCTGACTTCCCTGAACAGTTGCATATCACGGGGGCTATTCGATGCTATTGCAGTCCGCCACAGGATGTTTTTGTGCTGGTCGAGGGCAGTCAGGTCTGGAGTGAACCAAGGGCTGTATCTGTTCTTGGTTCTGCATTTTTTGAACGGAGCATGCTTATCTAGAATGGTGAGGAAGTTACTTTTAAAGAATGACCATGCATCCTCAACTGACGGGATGAGGTCAATGTCCTTCCAGGATACCCGGGCCAGGTCGATTAGAAAGGCCTGTTCACAGAAGTGTTTTAGGGAGCGTTTGACAGTGATGAGGGGTGGTCATTTGACTGCGGCTCCGTGGCGGATACAGGCGATGAGGCAGTGATCGCTGAGATCCTGGTTGAAGACAGCAGAGGTATATTTGGAGGGCCAGTTGGTCAGGATGACGTCTATGAGGGTGCCCTTGTTTACAGCGTCTCCATTTTGTTTTGAATATACACTGAACAAAAATATAAACGCAACATACAACAATTTCAACGATTTTACTTAGTTACAATTCATATCAGGAAATAAGTCAATTTAAATAAATTCATTAGTCCCTAATCTATGGATTCACATGACTGGGAATAAAGATATGCATCTGTTGGTCACAGATGCCTTAAAAAAAAAAATAAAGGCGTGGATCAGAAAACCAGTCGGTTTTCTGGTGTAGCCACCATTTGCCTCATGCAGCGCGACACATTTCATTTGCATAGAGTTGATCAGCCTGTTGATTGTGGCTTGTTGAATGTTGTTCCATTCCTCTTTTAATAGCTGTGAGAAGTTGCTGGATATTGGCGGGAACTGGAACACGCAGCATTATCATGTTGAAACATGAGGTGATGGCAGTGGATGAATGGCACGACAATGGGCCTCAGGATCTCGTCACGGTATCTTTGTGCATTCAAATTGCCATTGACAAAATGTAATTGTGTTTGTTGTCCTTAGCTTATGCATGTCCATACAATAACCCCACCTTCACCATGGGGTACTCTGTTCACAACGTTGACATCAGCAAACCGCTCTCCCACACAACGCCATACACGCTGTCTGCCATCTGCCCGGTACAGTTGAAACCGGGATTCATCCGTGAAGAGCACACTTCTCCAGTGGCCATCTGCATTGCTTGCTGTTGGGGGCTTTTGGCTGGGTTTCTGTATAGCACTTTGTGACATCGGCTGATGTAAAAAGGGCTTTATAAATACATATTATTGATTGATCGAAGGTGAGCATTTGCCCATTGAAGTCGGTAACCAAGCCAAACTGCAGGTAAGTCAAGAACCTGGTGAGGACAATGAGCACGCTTCCCTGAGACAGTTTGACAGTTTGTGCAGAAATACTTTAGTTGTGCAAATCCACAGTTTCATCAGCTGTCCGGGTGGCTGGTCTCAGACAATCCCGCAGGTGAAGAAGGTGGCTGAGGTCCTGGGCTGACGTGGTTACACGTAGTCTGCAGTTGTGAGTTGGTTGGGCTTACTGCCAAATTTTCAAAAATGACGTTGGCCCATTGAACATTGGACGCTGAACATTCAATTATTTGGTAACCGCTCTGGTGGGCATTCCTACAGTCAGCATGCCAATTGCAAGCTCCCTCAACTTGAGACATCTGTGGCATTGTTTTGTGACAAAACTGCACATTTTAAAGTGGCCTTTTCTAGTACCCAGCACAAGGTGCACCTAATGATCATACTGTTTAATCAGCTTTTTTATATGCCACACCTGTCAGATGGATGGATTATCTTGGCAAATGAGAAATGCTCATTAACAGGGATGTAAATGAATTTGTGCACAACATTTTAGAGAAATACGTTTTTTGTGCGTATGGCACATTTCTGTGATCTTTTATTTCAGCTCATGAAACTTTTGACCAACACTTTACAAGTTGCGTTTATATTTTTGTTCAGTGTAGTATTGTGTTGTGCAGCCAAAGCTACTGATGGCAGATGCAAATTATAAAATACTATTACTATCATAATGATCGCCAAAACACTGGTATTATGTTGACAAATTGTTGCTTTAAAAACAAGCAATGAAAATGATAATTGCACTGAGTGTGTCAGCCTTTTTAAGTTGGAATGAAAGTGGTAAGTTAGCAACTTACCTGATATTTGGTTTGGGGGAGTGCCAACAGTTTGAAGATGTTCTCCCATGCTCCTTTGTGTTTCCAGGACATTTCAGTGATTGGGAAGAGTGGGCGTTCGTTCAGCTGGAGTCCAGACATCGTTCTGCTGCTGCTGTTTGATGGGGCCCTGTTCCACCTGCAGAGTGTCACCGCCTACGCCCTCATGGGACGCATCTCTCCCGTCACCTTTAGGTAAGAGTCTGACACACACAGGCAGGGGGCATCTCAATACAGTTAGCCATCATTCCCATCAGTTATTTTACCTCAGTACAGATGAAGGAAAGTAGATAAGGATAGAGAGCCACGTGAATTTATTGAGATGCCCCCCCCACTCACTCACTTTCAGGTGGGACTATTGCCCTTTCTGGTGGCACTATTATCCTTGACAGTCAATTGCATTTAGACAGGCAGACAGTCTGTGAGACAGAAGCCACATTCAATAAATATTTAGTGCGGCCTGGAGCATCGTCTAACACCCTCCCCTTGCCTCCACAGTGTAGCCAGCACAGTGAAGCACGCCCTGTCTGTCTGGCTGAGCATCATCTTGTTCAGTAACCACATCACGGTGCTCAGCGCTGCCGGCACGGCCCTGGTGTTTGTAGGCGTGCTGCTGTACAACAAGGCCAAGCAGTTTCAGAGACACACCTTAAAGGCCCTGGCCCACGCCCAGGCTCAGGGCCACAACTACAAACCACTACTGCAGGATCACAAGCTCAAAGCATCGGACCGATAGACTCCCCAGGAGACCAAGGGGGGAGAGACCAGAGGTCTCTTCTCTCTAACTTTGATCATGTAGAACCTGATACGCAGATGATTTGACTAGACCATGTTTTGACTCGCGCCAGCATTATTACGAATGAGGGAAGTCAATGGTCATCATAGCACAGTAGAAGGATCTGTCACTCAAGTGAGGTTTCGTTCAGTAGGAATGGTCCATTTGAGAGGCTGGTTTCTCTTGAGGTTTCATTCGGCCTCACTTTGATGCATTCTCTGATACCTATGTGAACTTGTCTTAGTGTGTGGTCTGACCACAGACCACTGTTTGACAGTGGACCGGTGCAGCAGGTGTGAGCAAACTTTTTGGCTTGAGGGCCACATCCGGATTTCTAAATTGAACGGGGGCCACACAGATTTATTTTTGACTGATATGTTTGTCAAAATCAATTTTTGTGCTAGAAACATGCCCGTTATTTTTTAAATATATAGGTCCATTTATATTTCGACGTACTTTCTATCTAGTTTTAGACGTTCAAGTGTGGCCTGGAGTGTTTTTTAAATATTTTTTTACCCAAAACAATTTCCCACCTCCCCAAAAAACAATTTATTTTAATTTGTTTATTTTTACCTCCTGTGGGTCGGATTGAATGGGCTCATGGGCCAGATCCGGCCAGGCCGTAGTTTTCCCAGCCCTGGGGCCTCATTTATCAAAGTTGCATGCGCACAAAAAAAGACTAAACTTTCCTGCGCCAGTTAGGCCTCAAAGTTTGGTGTTTATCCATTTTGAAGTTGAAGGGAAAGTGTGAGTATCTCCACGCAAATATCAGGCCAAGCGTACACACTACTTCTAATGGTTGATCAACTGTATTGAAAGCAAATATTCTTATTTCTTTCTCGTCTGAGTGTGCCAGAGCGCAGAATAACTGATGAATTTACGAACGCTAAACACCCGTTGAATATGGTCGGTGTCAGTAAACGTCGGCAAAAAAACGTAATTAAATTGTTGCCAGCAGCACAGTTAGTCACCAACCCTCTGGATAACAAGAAAACAGCCTAACAAGCTCTGCTTAGGACCAGTAAAATGGTTAGAGTGAGGTATTCTCTCATTTGTGTCTGGAAATAGTTAGCAAGCTAGCCAAAATTAGCCAGTTAGCTTGGGTGCTTGACTGCCATTGTGTGGTCAGAAAGCTCGGATCAACCCTACTGCTTGGCCAGAACGTCCAGTGTGCACTCTTGAGAGCGAAACATTTACGAATTTACGAACGGACAATCTGACAACTCTGAATTTACAATCGCCCTCTGAGCGCCCCCTCTGACACTCTAGATTGAATTTATGAACACACCCTTAATCTCCGAGCATATACCAAGGCAGGAGATAGAAACACAATCACGTATTTATAAACAAAATATTGAACAACAATTTGTATTTTTCATGGAAGTGTGGGCTGTAGGAAGCATTTAATTTTAAATTGTTCAATAGACAATAAATCTTGCAGAATGTGCGACTAGTGTTTGGCACTCGCTACAGGCGGTATGCATTTTTTGTAAAGAAACATTCTGCCCACACCTCTACAGAAATGTGATCACATTTGCCATTGAGCTTTCTTTTGCAACTATCATGGCCCAGTTCCAACATCACCAAATCAAACAGCAAATGAAGGCGTTGTTGTTACCATAAGTGAATCAATAAGTTTTACAGGCAGGGTTGTTCATGAACTCACAAATTATAGTGTATCAATGAAAACATGATTATGTTGATAAATCGCAATAATTTGTTGCACAGGCAAATCAGGGCCAGACTACTGCATTTGGGCCCCCAGAATTGTTATAAATAATAATAATTCTGTTTAATAATGCTAAACAAGTTTTAAAGCTAATTTCCTGCAATTCTACACTATTTGACATGGGTCAGTGATAAATGTGCTTTTCTATAGCTCATCTCATGCTCACATTTTCTCCATGAGGCTGAGAGAAAATGTTGCAGTTTAAAGCATATTTCCTGCAATTGTACATATTTGTTCTATCATATGCATATGCTATCTGGGGGGCCCCTGACCTCCAGGGGACCCACAACCCAAAAAAGTTTAGGGGCCCCTGGGCATGTGCCCTGTTTGACCATTTGGGAATCTGGCCCTGACGTAAATCCTAGAATCTCCCAAGTATGCCAGAATTGAATAAGAAATGTATGTATAGTTGATAAATGAGGCCCCTGGTCAAGCACTCGGCCAGATGGCCAGATCTTCAGACTTCACTTCACTGTTACACTGTCAATTCCTTTTGTTGTTTCATTCCTTCGCCTGTTTTCAAATAATGTGAAAACTCAGGATTTCTCTAAATGTTCATTGGTGGAAGTGGTTCAATACAATTCTATTTGTTTCTGCAAACTTGCCTTTTAGGATTTTATTTTTTCCATTGGTCTTTTAAAAAATTGGTTATAGGCACATATTCTCGTTGACAAAAGGGCTTTATTCTCCTGATTTCATTAGCCACCGTCCATCATAATGTAGAACAGTTAAGGCATTTATTAATTCCAATAGGGCATTAGCTCAGCTGTTTACCAACTAGTCACAAGTGAAAAGCAAATATTTGAGGCATTAGCCTGACTACAAAGGTGTGTCTTACCCTCAGGGGAGAAGAGGTAGGGAGAGTAATGTTTATTTGTTTTCCCAAAGCTCACTTTTGACACTGAACTTCTCACAGCAATGTGAAATATTTGAAAGCCTTGAGCGCAGTCGACAGAGATCATATCATCTGCAGTTCTTATAAATTCACCTATTTCTCTGATAATATTGTTTGTTCTTTTTCTTGCACGAAAACCTGAAAGGTTCCTTCAGTTCATTTATAGATAGATTGATTTGGTATGTTGTGGCATTGTGTAGCCTTCCACACCCATGTCTTACTTTATGTGCCACATTGAATCCTGTTATTCACTATGAGTCAGTTGAATATTTGGTTTAAAAGGGACTTCACTGTAAAGTGCCAATGACTTGGTGTACTTTATTTAAAGTGCTGTAATTCAAGTACTGTACATGAAACTGTTATTTGTCTTATACATTCCTTTGTCTTAACAGCGCATTTCATTTTAGTCATTCGGGTTTTGAAACGCCCAAGGTCTCAACCATTTTAACCATTTCCTCTGTAATTTCAATATATTACCATTTGGGTGATATAATCTCATATTTGCATTAAACAAGCTCAATTATATCAATTTTGTTGAGGAATCTACAAGTACTGGTTTACTCCACTGCCTGCCTGTAGACAGAGAATAAGCGAGCAGACAGTGGGTGCACATCTCCTGCATTCTATTCTGGTTCTCGTCCTTGCCTTATAACTGAATAATACCGGAGTATCCTGTACCCCAGAGTATCCTGGATAGATGGAGTTGCCAACTTAATTAGAACATGGCAGTCCTGTGGGTTGAAAGAGCTAGGTGCAATGCTTGAAATCCAACCTAATCTTATTCAACCTCTCTATTGAGCTTAGGTTTAGTGAAACTGGATCTCATTTTTGTCCTTTGTCTATAGTGAAAGTGTGGTCAGTTGGATAGGATAAAGTGAAACTACAGAACTGACTACATTTTGTAAGGGGAAGCTGACATAAAAAAGGAAATGTGTCTGTTTGCTTGAGTGAATGGCACTGGCATTTCCTTGGTTTTGTTATAGTGTGGTTCTTTTCTCAGACTAACAAGTTCAGCAAAGGAAAGTTCCCAATATGTGGATGTCTCAAGTTTGGACAGATCATTTATGTGAATTTGACTAGAATGTAATCTTATGTTCCCTGACTATTGTAATCAATCAATGTTTATAGCTACAAGTTGAAAGTTCTTTCTGACTCCTGTTGACTGATTTTGTTTACTTAATTATTTTTCAAGTGCCACTTTACTTGCACATGAATTGTTCCTTTAGGGCTGTTTCTCTGAATTCATGTTCTTGCCAAAATGTGATTTTCACTGATGGTCCAGTGTTGATATGATTACTGTAATTAAGATATTTACGGTAGACTTCAAAATGTTTAACCGATGGGGTATATCGAAGGCTACATAATTTCTACTGTTAAGTGAAATTCTTACCAGGTGACCTTTTTCATCTCATTCTCTGAGAATTTGCTCAGAACCTCGTTTTTTTGGTTGTATTTTCTAAGTACTGTATCACTCATAAAAGAGAGGCCTCTGTTGTTTTTTAAAAGAAACCTGTGGACTAAGATTTCATGTTGATGCATTCCCCAAAATGATTGTGTTGGTTGTCATATGAACCAGACATAGTTTTACACTGATTTATCACCACTTTTCTAATTTAATAGCAATATGTCACAATTCACAATATTATACCTCTCAATCTGTGAGTCACAAGGATGAAAGGGAAAAGTATTGTGTAGGAAGGAGTACTTAGAGATTGTCATTCAAGTCTGAAAGGCACTTAACCATCGGGCAAGACAGGAGTTTTGGCTGCCTGAAGGTTATGATCATTTGCCTGAAATGTAAATGAGCTATTTACTTGCAGAAATGCCATATATTGTCTGCCTTGCACCTAAACATAGGGTAGCAATCAAAAAAATAATAATCACCTACTCAATGGGGCAACCTCAGGGCAGGCTTGCACGACTACTCAATTCACTTGCCCCAGGCAATAGGGCAACCCTTAATTTCAATTCCTGGTAAGGGATGGAAATATATAAAAATAGACCTGCTAATATAACAAAAAATGTATTGTGAAAAGGGGAAATGTTCATTAAAATTGTCAGTGAGGATGCTAATTGTATATTTTGGGGAGCTGTTCATGTGAATTTTATCTGAGATGTAATGATGTTTAATAATCGATAATGTTGTCCACATGATTAATAAAATATATTTTTCTTCCGCATTTATATTGTTTTTTTGTTTGCTTGTACTGTATCTGTCGTTTTGCACATAGAAACAGTTGCAAGGCCTGTCCAGGTGATAGCAGTAAGGTGTTCTCTTAGCTTTAAAAACCAGCGAAGAAATATTAACTGGAAGTAATTGTATGACCTTTAGAAGAAGAAGAAGAAGAAGGAAGCGTTTGAGTCTTCCGGTTGTCCAAGATTGCGCGGAGTATATTTCAGGTTTGTTTAATAATTTGTAATGCAAAGGATTAAAATTTTCAGTTAACCCACTTCAGATTTATTGAGAGGAGACGGATTTCAATTATAATTTTCTCCTGGAAAAAACCTAAAACCTATTGTCATCAGCTCCTTAATTTCTCGCCAATGCTAATGTTAGCTTATTAGCATACGTTAGCACCTGACCAGAGCTTCTCTATATATATATATATGGCTCTGACTGCAACGGAATAGTTTACTAGTTACACGACGCATGCAGCTAGGTACACTTTCCGATGTTAACTAACGACCGCCACGGGTTAGTATACAGTAGCTACTAGTAATTGAGAATTTTGCTTACGCTAGCTACCGTTAGCTGTAAGATATAGTACGTTAATTGGTATCACGTAACGTTTAGAGTTGGTTTATTTATGTCAACGGGCCTAGCTAGATAACTAATGAATTAAAGTTAATTATGCTGTATACTTATAATGTAAGGAGTGTCGGCGAGTAATATTTCATAGATTCAGTTCACATTTAGCATTACACAGTGCGGTTTCACGCAACGTGTGTGTAGATCTCTCTATTTGACTTGGACGTATGACTTCTCTCCCCCTTCTATCACACCGACGTTTTCCTTCCATTTTGGGATTTTTTTTTATTTTGTACCAGTGAAACTGCTATGGATAAGATACGAGGCGCTACTCAGGTAACAACAGAAATTATAGGCTACAAACTTGAGCCTCCTCTCCCATACAACCCTTATACGATGGGACCTTTTTTTCTATATCCTGGGCAAGACCCATCTAGACTATTATATAACCCATCAAATTCTTATTCGTACAACCCTCTTGTCCCGAGGTGTGAAATAGTGTGTGTAGCTACGTACACCTTTGCGCAAATCATGAAATGCATGCATTGAACTGTGGAATGTATTGTCCAAAGGCTACATGCAGGCCTACATTACCTAATTAATATAAATGAAATATTTGCACATGAATACCACAGTTGCCACTAACATGACACCAGTGCACACTGCTCTTCCATTGCCCTCCGTGTTAGTCTGAAGCAGGGGGTCTCTGTCTCTGTAGCAGGTGGCGAGCGGGTGCTGATGGGGGACGAAAAGGACACCTGGAAAGTGAAAACACTCGACGAAATTCTGCAAGAGAAGAAACGCAGACGGGAGCTGGAGGAGAGTACGGAGCCCAAACGTCTGAAAAATGTAAACGGAAGAGAGATTCTGTGGTGCCCCAAACTGACCCTAGTACCCCTTATACACTTGGAGAGATCTGAAAAAAGATTGGGATAAGGAATGTGGAAATGGCTCCACCTTTCCCCCTGATAAACTAGGTGAAATGTTTGCCATATTGCTTACACACATCCGATAGCTCAGATCTCCACCTGACAATGGTCTAGGGTTGATTTGGGGCACATTGTTTCTCTTCCCCCATCAGAGGATGCTGGTTCCCATTTTGATTAGATCATGTTTATCGAAATGTATCACAGACTAGAGCTATACCTGTACCAGTGACTCAAACTTGATTGTAATCTTACCATATGTGCAATCAATCATTGTTATGGTTACCATACTGTTTTTTTCCCCTACATGTTTTTGGGGGGAATGCGTATAATGTCCCCTCTTTCTCATGTCTTGTCCAGTGCGTTCCGTGCCCTGTTCCACAGACGGATGATCGGGAAGCCAAACGGGACACTCCGGAAGAAGGAGAACTACGGGATAAAAAAATGGAAATAACAATCCGGAATTCCCCGTACATACGGGAAGATTCCACCGAGGACAGGTAAAGAGGATACGAAAAAAGAGCTATGGGAATTAGGGTCACGTTCAGGCGGGCCAGATAATGGAGAAAAAATGTGTTTCAAAACTGAACTTATTCCTTTTGAATACATTTTCTCCCATTTTTGTCCCAACTGAACGCCACCCTGCTATGCACAGGGGCAGCCTGTTTGTTGAGTCGTTGGCACTAGACAGTCTTCCCAATTCCAGGGGAGAAGAGGATGAATCGCTGGCAATAAAGCCTCCCCAGCAAATTACCAGAAAAGACAAATCTCATCACAGAAAGGAGGAGAAAAGAAAGGACAAGAGACGCCGCCGCAGTCACTCTGCTGAAGGAGGTATGTTGCCATCCTGGGACGTGTATCTCTGTAGAATGCTTCATAGGGACTGGATCATGTAGTGTTAAACTGTATTTATGCATATGTAGCACCCATTAGCACTCTATCACATTTTGTATTTATCACAGCAGCAGGGAAACGCATTCGGCCCAAAGACAAGGACAGGGAGAGTGAGCGCAGAAAGCGGCAGTGGGAGGAGCAGGACAAGGCCCGGCGAGACTGGGAGAGGCAGAAACGCAGGGAACAGGCCAGAGCACAATCCCGCAGAGAGAGGTGACCACCGACTACTGTGACCATACACACACACAGTTGGGTGTATTAGCGTGGATTGTATTAGCTAATATGTACAACAGAACAAATCACTTGTGTTCAAACGTATGAAGTTCTCAACATGTCTGTTAATCAGCGGCATCTCATACTGTACACCTCTATCAGAATATGACCCCCAAGAGTGGGGCAAGTTGGAACAAAAGTTTCAAGAGCAAAGACTATCCCGTAGTTCTCCATTAATGCATATCGCCTCACTGTCTTGTGATGTCATATTGCTTAGTCTACTTTTAAACTTGCAGATCTTCAAACAATCACTGCTCAGTCATCACGTTTACTGTGCAGTTACCTGTCACACTTTATACTGTACTCTTCCCTGAAGCAGACATTAACGGTGTGGGGTGGGTGGCTTTTGGGTTTCTGGAGAGCTCCTGACAGGATTCCCCCGTCTTCCCCGGACTACAGGGACAGGTTGGAGCAGGTGGAGCGCCAGCGCGAGAGGGACCGCAAGCTCCGCGAGCAGCAGCAGAAGGAGCAACGTGAGCAGAAGGAGAGGGAGAGAAGGGCAGAGGAGCGCCGGAAAGAGCGTGAGGTGCGCCGAGAAGGTCAGGCTTCACAAATGCATATTCGCACACACAAGGTTAAAGGTTTTGCTTTAGAGTGTGCGTGAATGATGTACGTCTTTTGACGTATGTAAGGGCACACTGTTGGTGAAGGAAGCTCAATCTGTTGTCCCCCTCTGACAGTTCCGTCCCACCACCGTGCGCTGCCCGATGAGTACGGTGACAAGCCCAAACAGAGCCACCGCAGTCGCAGTCCCAACCCCAACCAGACTCCCCGGGATAGACTGGAGCAAAACAGCGAGCCACACGGAACTGGTGGTGAGACTAACCAATCAAGTTGTTTTTAGAAAATATTGCTTTGGTGGTAGTTAGCTTCAAAATAAATTAAATCCATGACTTATAATGGGGTGCTCGTGTTTGTTGTCCAGCGGCAAAGGATGAGAAGCCCGAGGACAAGGACCTTCTCTCTGACCTCCAGGACATCAGTGACAGCGAGAGGAAGACCAGTACAGGAGAGTCCTCCTTAGGTAGACACACTCATTTACAGTCGCAACATACCCCACTGTCACTTTACACCAGATTGGCATAACAAAAAAGGAATGAAAACAAAGCACACTCTACTGATGTTTCATCAGTAATGGAGTTCTGTTATAGATATTCAGTCAAGACACTTCTCCTTGTGTTTTGTTAATGTGGGTAGTTTGGCGGTGACACGGAGTGGATTTTTCTTTCCTAGGTTCAGGGTCAGGCTCTGATGAGGAGGAGAATGATGATGGATCTAGCAGCGAGGGAGAGGAAGAGGAATCGGGTTCGGGCTCAGGAGAATCTGACCAGACTGCAGGTCTGCTGAATTTGTCTCTCTGTTATTGTGATTGTGTGTGTGATCGTGCGCATGTCTTATCCCGGACTACCATTACGGTGTTGTCACTGTGACATGGCTTGGACCCACCCATTGTCTGTGTTCCAGGTGACGTGAGTGAAGATGAGCGGTCTGAGGAAGAGTTTGAGGAAGAAAGAGAGAACAGCAACCATATTGCCCCAGGTAGGCATTTCGTACTCCATTTGTCTGGTGGCAGTCATTTGAACATGTATTATTATGTCATGTCTAAGAGTAAAGTTTGTTTTGACTGATCTTGAAGCTTGTTTATCTAAAAATGTTATGAGGTATTCTCAACCAGCTGCTATATGCTATTTTGTCCTGTTTCTATAAGTTATAACTGCCCCCTCATTAACCATCCCAGTGCCTGAGTCCCGATTTGACCATGACACTGAGGAAAGTGGAGAGGAGGAGGAGGAGGAGGAAGAGGACGAGGAGGAGGAGGAAGCAGGGGAGGGAGATGTCACCCCCCAGTCGGTGTCTCACTCCCACTCAGCCACCCCTGAACTTGAGGAGAACTATATCCCTGACTCCCCTCCCATCTCCCCGGTGGAGCTAAAGAAGGAGCTGCCCAAGTACCTGCCAGCTCTACAGGTCTGTGTTTGGCAGCACACCACACCTGGGTCAAATACGTGTTTGTTTTATTTCAAACACCTGAGGTGCGCTTGACCTAGCCTACCATGTATATTGGGGCCCATTAGAATATTCCAAGAAATGCTCAAGTATTTAACAGAAAACAAAAACATTTGACCCAGACCTGTACACACATGCAAATCGTATAGAGACGTATTGATTGACATTGGTTTTCCAGGGGTGTCGCAGTGTCGAGGAGTTCCAGTGTCTAAATCGTATCGAGGAAGGAACCTACGGTGTGGTGTACAGGGCCAAGGACAAAAAAACAGGTACAGTGCATTCGGAAAGTATTCAGACACCTTCACTTTTTCTACATCTTGTTACTTTACAGCCGTATTCTAAAATTGATTATATCAATTGTTTTCCTCATTCTACACAAAGAAATTGCAAATGTATTAAAAATTGAAGAACAGAAATACATTATTTACATAAGTATTCAGACTCTGCTATGAGGCTTGAAATTGAGCTCCGGTGCATCCTGTTTTCATTGGTCATCCTTGATGTTTCTACATCTTGATTGAAATTCAGTTGATTGGATATGATTTGACAAGGCACATACCTGTCTATATACGGTCCCACAGTTGACAGTGCATGACAGAGCAAAAACCAAGCCATGGGGTTGAAGGAATTGTCTGTAGAGTTCCGAGAAAGAATTGTCGAGGCACAGATCTGGGGAAGGGTACCAAGAAATGTCTGCAGCATTGAAGGTCCCCAGGAACACAGTGGCCTCCATCATTCTTAAATGGAAGAACTTCGGAACCACCAAGACTTTTCCTAGAGCTGGCCGCTCGGCCAAACTGAGCAATCGGGGAGAAGGGCTTTGGTCAAGGAGGTGACCAAGAACCTGATGGTCATCTGAAAGATCTCCAGAGTTCCTCTGTGGAGATGGGAAAACCTTCCAGAAGGCCATCTCTGCAGCATTCCACCAATCAGGTCTTTATGCTAGTGCACAGACGGAAGCCACTCCTCAGCGGCAGGGACTGTGAGACGAGTCGGGAAAGATGAACGGAGCAAAGTACAGAGAGATCCTTGATGAAAACCTGCTCAGGACCTCAAGACTGGGGCAAAGGTTCACCTTCCAACAAGACAACGGACCTAAGCACACAGCCAAGACAACGCAGGAGTGTATTCGGGACAAGTCTCTGAATGTCCTTAAGTGGCCCAGCCAGAGCCCGGACTTGAACCCGATCAAACATATCTGGAGAGACCTGAAAATAGGTGTGCAGCAACGCTCCCCATTTAACCTGACAGAGCTTGAGAGGATTGGCAGAGAATGGGAAAACTCCCCAAATACAGATGTGCCAAGCTTGTAATCGCTGCCAAAGGTGCTTCAACAAAGTACTAAGTAAATGGTCTGAATACTTGTGATTTTTTTATTACATTTGCAAACATTTCTAAAAACCTGTTTTTGCTTTGTCATTATGGGGTATTGTGTGTCAATTGATGAGGGGAAAAAACAAATCAATTTTAGAATAAGGCTGTAACATAACAAAATGTTGAAAAAGTCAAGGGGTATGAATACTTTCCGAAGTCACTGTGGGCTACCTTGCAATCGATTTTCAACCCTTGGACTCGGACACACACTAAAACACACCTTTCCCTTTCAGATGAGATTGTGGCCTTGAAGCGTTTGAAGATGGAGAAGGAGAAAGAAGGTTTCCCCATCACGTCTCTGAGAGAGATCAACACCATTCTGAAGGCCCAGCACCCCAACATCGTCACTGTCAGGGTGAGGAGCATAGAAATACATATTGGTATTCTATTTCTATGGTGAGCGGCACACACCTGATTTAGAGGAACCCCCCCCCTCCAATATTTAGACATTTGTTTTGTTTAGAAAGTGTAGCACAAATTCAAGTTAAAAAATAGATAAACAAGCAATGTATACTAGTGATAGCTGAACTCGTACTTCATCCCGTTTTCTCCCATGTTAGGAAATTGTTGTTGGAAGCAACATGGACAAAATCTACATTGTTATGAACTACGTGGAGCACGACCTGAAGAGCTTGATGGAGACCATGAAACAGCCTTTCCTGCCAGGTAATTTTGTGGGATACAGTTTGAGTTGGACTACATGCGGTATGCAAATGTCCACCAGCCATTTTCCCATATCATGTGGCTAGGTAAGCGGTACTCTGTTTGGAATAGAAATGAAACGTGTTCTCTGGTGGGTTCCCTTTGTTTACCTAGCAAATATTGTCATGCTTCTGTGGTGAGCATACTACCAAAAGGGTTAGTACTTCTTCCCAGACGATGTGGTCTGGGGTTTAAAGGATTGTTCTAATGTTTATGAACTCATGTCTCTTGTTTCCTCTTTTTCTTTGGCCTCAGGTGAAGTGAAGACCCTGATGATCCAACTGCTGCGAGGTGTTCGCCATCTCCACGACAACTGGATCCTCCACCGCGACCTGAAGACCTCCAACCTGCTGCTCAGTCACAAGGGGATCCTTAAGGTGCCATAGATGTTTTGTATTATGCTATGTCCCATTTATATTAAAACCACTGTGGGTTGGGAACTTCCGATAAGGATTAGGTCATCCATGGCTCGGATAAAGAAATTCTAGGCTCTAGGCTTGTTGATGACAACAAATAATGATGTTAATGTGCGTGAGAGGGTGTGCTTGCCTCATAGGCATCTTTGAAATGTTTCTTGCGCTCTTCTAGGTGGGGGACTTTGGTCTGGCCCGTGAGTATGGTTCTCCCCTGAAGCCCTATACACCTGTGGTGGTGACACTGTGGTACCGTTCTCCAGAGCTGCTGCTGGGAGCCAAAGTGAGTCAGAACTTGATCTGGAATAACTTTACCCTCCCCAAATCCTAATGATGAATGAGATTACACACCTGTATTCGGAGACACAAGAATACTGTCAGAATACAATTTGTAAGTCGCTCTGGATAAGAGCGTCTGCTAAATTACTTAAATGTAAATGTAAATACCTCTGGTCTACAAAGACTCAAAGCAACTGAGTTAAAATGTCTCAAACATCAAAGACCCTCTACAGTCAAAATGGTGCCATTCTAAACCCTAAACAAGTCCCTGCCTGACTGTGAACCTTACCACACCCAGACATCACAACACATACTTCGTACACCGTCAAATATTGTAGAAGTATGGTTCTGAACATATCCCAAGACTACATACACATAGCACCAAGTCAAAGCTTGTCCTCACCCAGACTAAACACTCCAACCCAGACTCATGTAGTGCTGTCTGTTCCTTGGAATACTGTGGTTTTGGCGTGTGTTTTTCTCTCCACAGGAGTACTCCACAGCTGTGGACATGTGGTCTGTGGGCTGCATATTTGGAGAGCTCCTTACCCAGAAACCTCTCTTCCCTGGAAAATCTGAAATCGACCAAATTAACAAGATATTTAAGGTTAGCTAATTTTGATCAAGAAGTCCCATTTTACTTCATACTGTCTGGAACGTAATAGCACTTTACCCCACTCCTACAGTACCAGTCAAAAGTTTGGACACTACAACTCATCCCAGGGTTTTTCTTATTTGTACTATTTTCTACATTGTAGAATAATAGTCAAGACATCAAAACTATGAAATAACACATGGAATCATGTAGTAACCAAAAAAGTGTTAAACAAATCAAAATATTTTTAAGATTCTTGAAAGTAGCCACCTTTTGCCTTTGACAGCTTGCACGCTCTTGGCAATCTCTCAACCAGCTTCACAAGGTAGTTACCTGGAATGCATTTCAATAAACAGGAGTGCCTTGTTCAAAGTTAATTTGTGGAATTTCTTTCCTTAATGCATTTGAGCCAATCAGTTGTGTTGTGACAAGGTATAGGTGGTATATAAAAGAGATATATTTGGTAAAAGACCGAGTCCATATTATGGTAAGAACAGCTCAAATAAGCAAAGAGCAATGACAAACCATCATCATTATTTTAAAAGATGAAAGTCAGTAAATCTGGAACATTTCAAGAACTTTCTTCAAGTGCAGTCGCAAAAACCATAAAGCGCTATGATGAAAATGGCTCGCATGGGGATCGCCACAGGAAAGGAAGACCCAGAGTTACCTCTGCTGCAGAGGATAAGTTCATTAAGAGTTACCAGCCTCAGAAATTGCAGCCCAAATAAATGCTTCACAGAGTTCAAGTAACAGACACATCTCAACATCAACTGTTCAGAGTAGGCTGCTTGAGTCGGGCCTTTATGGTCAAATTGCTGCAAAGAAACCACTACTAAAGGACACCAATAAGAAGAGACTTACTTGGGCCAAGAAACACGAACAATGGACATTAGACCAATGGAAATCTGTCCTTTGGTCTGAGGAGTCCACATTTGAGATTTTATTTTGTGAGATGCAGCGTATGTGACTGGATGATGTCTGCAAATGTGGTTCCCACCATGAAGCATGGAGGAGATGTGGGGGTGCTTTGCTGGTGATACTGTCTGATTTATTTTGAATTCAAGGCACACTTAACCAGCATGGCTACCACTGCATTCAGCGATATGCTCTCCTCTGGTTTGCGCTTAGTGGGACTATAATTTGTTTTTCAACAGCACAATGACCCAACACACTTCCGGGCTGTGTAAAGGCTAAGAAAGATAGTGATGGAGTGCTGCATCAGATGACCTGGCCTCCACAATCACCCAACCTTAACCCAATTGAGATAGTTTGAGTTGGACCACAGAGTGACGCTAAACTAGCCATCAAAATCAAGTCAAATTGTATTTGTCACATGCGTCGAATACAACAGACCTTACAATGAAATGTTTACTTACAAGCCCTTAACCAACAATGCAGTTTTAAGAAAATAAAATGTGTTAAAGTATTTACTAAGGAGAAACAATAAAATAACAGTAGCGAGGCTATACACAGGCTATATACAGCAATGGTTAGTCGAGGTAATATGTACATGAAGGTAGAGGTAAAGTGGCTGCATGGATAATAAACAGTAGGAGCAGTGTACAAAATGTAAAAATGGGGGAGGGGACAAGGCAAATAGTCTGGGTAGCCATTTGATTAGCTGTTAAGTCTTATGGCTTGTTAAGAAGCCTTTTGTACCTAGACTTGGCTCTCTGCCACTGCTTGCCGTGTGGTAGCAGAGAGAAAGTCTTTGACTAGGGTGGCTGGGGTCTTTGGCAATTTTTTGGTCCTTTCTCTGACACCGCCGGGTATGGAGGTACTGAATGGCAGGAAGCTTGGCCCCAGTGATGTACTGGGCGTATGCACTACCCTTCTGTAGTGTCTTGCGGTTGGAGCAGTTACCGTATCAGGCAGTGATGCAACCAGTCATGATTCAACGTGCAGCTTTATAACATTTTGAGGATCTGAGGACCCATGCCAAATCTTTTCAGTATCCCGAGGGGGAATAGTCATTGTCGTGCCCTCTTCGTGACTTTCTTGGAGCAATGTAGTTTGTTGGTGATGTTGCCACCAAGGAACTTGAAGCTCTCAACCTGCTCCACTACAGCTCTGTCGATGAGAATGGGGGTGTGCTCGGTCCTCCTTTTCTGTAGTCCATAATCATCTCTTTTTTTTGATCACGTTGAGGGAGAGATTGTTATCCAGGCACCACACGGCCAGGTCTCTGACCTCCCTATAGGCTGTCTCATCGTTGTCAGTGATCAGGCCTACTACTGTTGTGTTGTCAGCAAACTTAATGATGGTGTTGGAGTTGTGCTTGGCCATGCAGTCATGGGTGAACAGGGAGTACAAGAGGGGACTGAGCACGCACCCCTGAGGGGCCTCTGAGGATCAGCGTGTTGTTACCTACCCTTATCACCTGGGGGGAGGCCCTTCAGGAAGTCCAGGATCCTGTTGCAGAGGGAGGTGTTTACTCCCAGGGTCCTTAGCTTAGTTATGAGCTTAGAGGGCGCTATGGTGTTGAACGCTGAGCTGTAGTCAATGAATAGCATTCTCATGTAGGTGTTCCTTTTATCCAGGTGTGAAAGGGCAGTGTAGAGTGCAATAGATCTTCTGTGGATCTGTTGGGGCGGTATGCAAATTGGTGTTGCTTGACTCGAAGCCAGCATAGAAGTTATTTAGCTCATCTGATAGGCTCGTGTCACTGGGCAGCTCGCAGCTGTGCTTCCCTTTTGTAGTCCGTAAAAGTTTTGCAGTTTTTTTTATCTCCCCATAGGGTTGCTGAGTTAGGAATATAATATAGTCGGATTAAATGGATTTAATTTGACGTCACAATATATTTTTCAGAAAGGGACTGCGGTTCAATGACCCAGTCTCTTTTAGACAGTGTGACACAACCGTAAAACTCGGATTAAAAGATGTGGTCTTGACTGTGCTCCAGTACTCCTCACTTAGCAGTCCTGAACATACCAGACAAAATGGTGACCACCCCTCATATACACATAACTGTGTTGATGCGTGTTCTCACCAGGACTTGGGGTCGCCCAGCGAGAAGATTTGGCCGGGCTACAACGAGCTCCCTGCCGTGAAGAAGATGACTTTCACAGAGTACCCCTACAACAACATGCGCAAGCGCTTCGGAGCCCTGCTTTCAGACCAGGGCTTTGACCTCATGAACAAGTACGTCTACTCAACTTCAGACTTGCACTTACCCTTAACCATTTCAACCGCATGGTTAGTTACAACACCATTCATTACTAACCTATTTAAAAAACCTGACTTAACTCACCTTTACACCAAACCTCAGACTTACTTGAAATTCAACCTCAACTGAGCAGTGTATCTAAAGTGTGAGAATGCATTTTTTGTTGTTGTACCTAATTCTTAATTATCCATCAACCTGAAAGACTATTGTGTGTGTCTGCCAATGTGGTCTTTACTCTTTCAGCTGAGGGTTTAACTTCAGCATTGCTATGCCTTGATGTAATGTGTGTCTGCTGTCAGGTCTGCCCTGTGATATGCTCCACATGTCTTCTGCTTCAGTCACTGCACTCTTGGCAAGCTGACTATAAACAGGATGGAGAAGTAGCGTTTTGGCGTTGCATCAAAGTACCTCAGCCCTCCTCCAGACCTGTATTTCATTTCACAGCTTTGTTTTTTTTTCATCTTCGCTTGCGTGTGTCTCACAACTGCATTAAAGCAGGGCCTATCATAAATGAATATGCTAGGATATTTTACACGCAACTGACCGAAGACCGAACACACTCTCATCATCGGCAAAGAAAAGTAGCAGGTGAGCCAGCAAGATGGAGAGAGGGTGAGGGAGGCAGAAAGAACCGTGCGCATATGTCTTGGTAATCTGTATCTCGCATATTTACCAAAGTATCCTCAAGTTCACCTTTATTTAAATACACAACTTTCCCTAGGAATATGTTTTGTGATAACAGCACAGTGACTTAGTTTGTGAGAATTTTTTTCAGTTTTTCTTTCTTCTAAATGCTAACTATCTCAATTTAGTTTAAACATTCACACCCCTATTAGTTGCGTCACACACCTGTAATGGGTGGCCATGTATGGCCAAGGGAGGGGTTGGGGTCAGCTTTTGGGTGAACTTTGACACCAGTCCAACTGAGTGGAATGCTGCAACAGTCACATGACCCAGGAAGTGCAATGACCCTTGGCCAGTGGCTGCTAGCCGTCTCATTAGACCCTGACCCCCTGTGAGCTATGTTTGGACTGGAGGCTGGACCTCCTTCAGCCGCAGAACTGGACTGGCATAAGTCTATTCATTGAGTGTGTAGGCTTTCTGGGTGGACATGGCAGTCCTGTTTCAGTTTGGAACATCACACTCCTCCATGGCAGGCTGTAGGGGGGAGTTTAGTGCTGTGACCTGAATGTTGACCTTGCAGATGAAGTATGCATCTCAATTAAGGATGTCACTGACAAAAAAAAAGTTATTTTGACCAATCCATTGGTATTTTTTCATATATTGACACATCCTATGTGTTTTAATCAAATCAACTATATTCACTGAGCTTGTCTGATGCTTTAAGCACACTGTTTGATTAAATAATTAAGACACACAAATGACTAGAGGGAGTCCAACCAGCAATTGATTTGATTGTGCTGGGCTTGCTGTGTAAAAATAAGACAGTGACTGACCAGCACCCGTTGTCTTTCTCCTCCCTGTTGCAGTGACCACCATTGAACATCAGTGTTTATCACGCTGTCCGTGTTACTGAAGTTGCAACATAATTAGACATTTCTGACTGGGAAAAAAAAATCTAATTTGTTTAGGAAAAATATTTCTTATTCCCTCAACCCCCGCTCTCTTTTACGTGACATGTGTATGCATCGTGTGCATGTGACCGACTAGCTATTCGCACAGGATAAGTATTACTAGAGAATGTTTTATGTAATTATTACTCCAGAATGTCCATTATTCCAGAGGACAATTCAGACGTGATTCTATTTCCAAATTGCCCCCTGTAATTATTTTTTTTCAATATATTGACAGTTATGACGGAGGTTTTTATTCTAGCCGTGAATATACAGTATTTCAACATGTCCAGGTGATAACTCAAGCTTGGTTTGGTTTAGAAACCATCTTTTGTGTGATGTCGCAATAATATTTAAATTGAGGAAGTGTGATCATAATCTTTAGGATATTTTAGCATTCCGCAGTACGTTCTAAATGCCTCCCAGCCTTCCGATGTGAGCTGAACAGTGCAGCTGCACTTGCGATGCATTTTAAATCTATGGATGAGAAAGTCTTACGCTTAGATCACACCTAGAGTCACTGCGCAATAGTATGCAGCATCATCTGGATATGTATGCAACAAAAGTTCAACATTCACCTTCTGCTACCAGTTCTGTCAAGCCCTATAAGCATACAGTTTGACGCATACGCTCGATAAATCCAACGTACGCACCACACTGAACGCACTGCAACTGCGTCTGCAAAGCAAACACAGCGTTTAATTGGAAATGAATGTAATTCTGGTGTACCAAAATGTAATGACTTTGGCAGTGTGATTTTAAGGGTGAATTTTAACATCAAGGGTTGCATTAAATAGGCACAATTTTGATGCATTTGGCAATATTCAATTAATATGCACTAAACATATAAACAAAAGCATTCACTGTAAACATTGATAGGCTACATGTCGGCCGTTTCAAAAATAATTTATGTGAACTATTTAAATTTATCGACTCAGTTATTGTTTTCATGCGCAGAACCGCAAGCAACACCTGTCAAACTTTCTCACCTGTCAAGACATTTCTCTCAAAACGCAAGGATGTTGATTAGCACAGGTCTAGTATTATATGAGAGGACTTTGGAGTTTGACAAAGAACAGTAGGCTATTCTGGCTGGAATTGTTACTCTCCTGCCATGTAAAAATTACTGACATGGATTCAAACTGAATTAAAATTACAGATGTGGTGTTTTGTGCGCGTGCACAATTTGTTACCCGACCTCCCCATTAAAACTAATCCAGTCCGAATAGGGCACAATGGGGCCTGACCTATATCATAAAATCCTAATAATAATAATACTAGTAATAACAATAAGGAGATCAAGAAAAAGGAGCGATATTAATATTTATAATAACATTTTGGAACCGTGTAAACACAATGATAAATAATACCATAGAGGCTGTTCTAAGGGAAAGTGTAAATCCTTTATTACAGCAAATATTTTTATTTTATTTTTTTAAGCTGAATTTGTGAAATTGTTTACTTGATATGTTGCATGAGGGTTGGCGCTCACGGAATCAGTAGGCTATTAAACAAACAGGCAACAGAAGCAGGACCTGTCTTATTTCTGTAGATATATAGGCATATTTAACAGATAGGTCTATAATCAATAACCTCATTAAGTTGGGGCTTTCTCTCATTTTTCATCGACAAGTCAAGGGCTGTTTTCTCGTCTCATTCTGCTGCTGCCTCCGCCTCATTGTTCTCAATACCAATATGCTGGTTAACGTTGCTATTAGGCACATAGCAACATGGTCTAGGGAAAGGCGCCAATTCCACAGCGCACAGATGTGCTTCTGAAACGAGGACAGCGACCACTATCCAACGCGGGAGAAGGCACATTTTTGTTCTAAAATAATATTATTTGTGTTAGTACCATTGTTCTTATGTAATGTAACTGTATACAGTTTCAGTAGCATATGTTGTAGACTGATGCGACTGTGCCATCCTCACAGCCTCCACAATAGATCAGTCCACTCACAGGTGCAAATCAGACAGGTGTGTTGTACACAATACTTTATTTAAAACATTTTTGCTACTGCTTAGCTAAATAAATCATGGTCGATCAAACAATCAACCAGTCGACTAAATAGGGTCAGCCCTAATCTCGAGTTTACAGGGGACTTATTCTCATCGGCTTCTCTCCAACTTCTCCGATGTAAAATAACTCTTGGAAGGCGTTCAATTCAAAACAACTTTATTAATCCCGGAAGGTCAATTTCATTGTCAGGCTTGTTGCTTTCACTTACCCTATGTGTTCAGATGAGATGAGGGAAAGGACGCTGCTTTAGACTATGGAGAGGGGCCCCATGTGCTCTATGAAAGCTTTAATGCAGAAGTGTTTTGAGTGACCTCTGCCACCCCTGGCCTTGACTTTTTCCCTTTCCCCAAGGTTCCTCACCTATTGCCCCAGCAAGAGGATCCTGTCGGATGAGGCACTGAAGCACGAGTATTTCCGGGAGACGCCGCAGCCCATCGACCCGTCCATGTTCCCCACCTGGCCCGCCAAGAGCGAGCAACAGAGGGTGAAGAGGGGCACCAGCCCGCGCCCCCCCGAGGGAGGCCTGGGCTACAGTCAGCTGGTGAGGCTGGGTTGAACTCTACATCCATATGTTGACCAGGGTTTAACATCTGAGCTCAGTTTCTGTCATACACAGATTATAGACCTACAGCACTCTAGTCGAGACATCCTCCCACTGCTTACTACTTCTGTTTTCAAGAATACATTATTTCCGTGGCATAACAGCAATGTACCTCATCAGCTAACGTGTGTGGCTTGTCGTCTCTCCAGGGTGACGATGACCTGAAAGACACCGGCTTCCATCTGACCACCAGCAACCAAGGGGCTTCTGCTGTGGGCCCAGGGTTCAGCCTCAAGTTCTGAGCTGCACATGGAGGACAGGACACCCTGTGTATGCAAAAAGAGAGACTAGCATGGTCACCTGACCAGACAATGAATCATGGGACATGTAGGTTTTAATGTGGCTGGGCTTATTGTGGGAATGACCTCCGGTGTCAGAGGTCAGCTTACTGCCCTCACTGTGAACCTCTGAGGGTACAGACTGGTCATGACATGAACAACGGACAAATCCGCTTAATGTCTCTTTCCGTATGGATGAATCCCAACAGTTAAACAGTCACTTCTTTTAACATTCTCGACTCTTGACAAGTGCATCGAAACCAAACTACAATTTGTCAGTAGCTTAGCTCATGTTGGCTTTTTGTTTTGTTTTCCGTCTTTTTTTTACACTGCGGAAAAGGACCAGATTTTAAGTGGTTGGTATTTTTTGAGTACTGGAGCTCTACTGTATAATAATGAAGCAGATTTAGATCCATGTCAATCCATCATATTGTAAGGACTTAACTGTGTGACTGATGGCTAACATACCAGGACATGTTTTTGCTAGAAATAAAATGTAAAACTCTTTTGCTGGCATTTATAAATGCTGTCTGAGCTAAGCAAACAGCACCACACACTGCCTGCCAAAGAAAAAAAGAAAGGACGTCGAGTCCAACAAAAATTCCAGCCTTGAACCCGGCTCTATAGTAACCATCCAAGAGTGATGTCCTCCTTTGCCCTGCACACTGTCTCAGTACATTTCAGGGGAAGGAGCCCCTGATTGTCTTTGTTATTGAAGTGGCTCATGATTTTTAGGACTAAACCATCAAGTTATTTGATTTCTAGCTAGAGGAAAATAAACCTTACATTCTCGTTCTTGGGATACGGCTGGCTGCTCGGACTGGAACAGTTGAAAAACTTTCCCTCGTATGGGTACTCCTTAGAATCAGCAGAAATTGACATGCATTAATCAGTTTATCTGTGAGTCCCCTCAAGCCCTTCTGTGGAGTATTACACCTGATGTGTCAAATGAGTAGGCAAAGCATTGTGGCCACCTAATGGATAACTAAACTAGCTGGATGTCGTAGGTGTTTCATATCTAAATAAAGGTCGAAACAGTTCATATGACTGCAAACAATGTTTTTGGTTTACGCATTTTTGATCCAGAGCATCCCAAATATGGTGACATGTCTGGTGAGTATGCAGGCCATGGAAGAACTGGGACATTTTCAGCTTCCAGGAATTGTGTACAGATCCTTGCGACATGGGACTGTCCATTATCATGCTGAAACATAAGGTGATGGCGGCAGATGAATGGCACAACAATGGGCCTCAGGATCTCCTCACGGTTTATTTGTGCATTCGAATTAATGTAATTGTGTTTTGTTGTAAGTAGCTTATGCCTGTCCATACAATAGCCCCACCGCCACCATGGGGTACTCTGTTCACAACGTTGACATCAGCAAACCGCTCTCTCACACAACGCCGTACATGCTGTTTGCATCTGAAACCGGGATTCATCTGAGAAAAGCACACATCTCCAGTGTGCCAGTGGCCATCGAAGGTGAGCATTTGCACACTGAAGTCGGTTACGGCGCCGAACTGCAGTCAGGTTAAGACCCTGTTGAGGACGACGAGCACGCAGATGAGCTTCCCTGAGACTGTTTCTGACAGTTTGTGCTGAAAGTTTCCAGTTGTGCAAATCCTCAGTTTCATAAGCTGTCCGGGTGAAGAAGCCGGATGTGGAGGTCCTGCGCTGGCATGGTTATAAGTGGTCTGCGGTTGTGAGGCCGGTTAAACGTACTACTAAATTTGAATAAATTACATTGGTGGTGGCTTATGGTCGAGAAATTTAACAGTTCTGGTGGACATTCCTACAGTCAGCATGCCCATTGTACGCTCCCTCAACTTGAGACATCTGTGGCAGTGTGTGTGAGACAAAACTGCTCATTTTAGTGGCCTTTTATTGTCCCCAGCACAAGGTGCATCTGTTTTAATGATCATGTTGTTTAATCAGCTTCTTGATATTCCACACCCATTAGGTGGATAGATTATTTTAGCAAAGGAGAAATGCTCAAACAGGGATGTAAATAAATGTGTGCCCAAAATTTAAGAGAAATTAGCTTTTTGTGCATATGGAACTTTTCTGTGATCTTTTATTTCAGCTCATGAAACATGGAACCAACATGTTTATACTGTAGGTGTCATGCATTGATGCAGTAGCTTTTAGAATGCATTACCCATGGCATAAAGTAGCCAGGCTAGTTACATTTATTTGAAATTCCTGGACAAAATATAGAAAGGTTTGAGGCTACCCTGTGCTACCCTGTGTCAGTGAGCTCTAACTTCAATGAAAAGTATATTGTTCACATAATATATAACAGAAACAATGCCAGCAGTGTATCGAATATTCCCTTGGACACAATGTAGTTTTACATCTAGATTCTATATACTACTTACCACAGAACAAAAGGGTTTATTGTGCACATATGAAAATGCATTACAAAAAAACAGACCTAAAACATGATTGTTTTGAGGGTATTGTTTAGACAATGTACATACATTAAAATATGTGCCCAAGTGAGTGAGGTCCCTGTTTTGAACAAGCAATGTTTGAGTGAAGGTGTGCTTTGAAATATAATTCCTAGAATGGACATCCCATTCAAGTCTGTGTGAAAATGCAGTTGTCTAAGGGCTTTTCATCTTCTGGTAATACTGTTTCTATGGTTGTGTGTTCTCTGTGCTAATACCCAGTGCTTCTATGTGCGGATGGGGGCATCACCCTCAGAAGCGCACTCGTACCCTCCAGGAGTAGTTGGTGAGGACCTTGTTCTTTTTCCTCACGATGCAGGTGTATGTGCCCTCGTTGATGGCGTTGGCCACGATACTGATGTGGTCGTCTTTTAGGGAGATGTAGCCAGGGTGGGAGTACTCCAGAATCTCTCCGTCCTTGTACCAGCTACAGAAACAGTAAAAATACATTTAAATTCAGTCCATTGTTGGTATATGATTTATTTGAAGTGATATTGGGATAAGACATACTCACTATACTTTGCCTGCCTTTGCTGCAATTTTCTTCCCACATCGGAAGGTGAGCTTCTTCCCCTCAGCCACCAGCTTGTGTTTGGTCCGTTGGGGGGTGGGGGTGGGGGCCACAGTGGGGAAGGGGAACTCTGAGGAAAGTTAGGGAACACAAGGTTAAAGGCTGGGGTATCCACTTCTGTATAGTCTTCGTCTTAACCAGACATGACTCGGTGTGGTATGGCTTTCATTTCACAAAAGGATGTCAATGTCTTTTCATGCAATGTTTACTCCAAAAAGTAAACAAAGAAGCGCCCAGAAAATGTCTTCTTAGTTATTGTTTCATCTGATCTGGATCATACTTAAAATTATCCTCCAAGACACTCAAACTAAGCATAAAAGCTATCTGCCTACATGTGCATCAAAAAACTTCATGGCAACTCCATTGTAGATGTTTAAGGACATTCTCTATCTAGTTAATTTACCCAAGTGCTACGGCCATTTGATGAGTGTAAACACGATGTTGTGCCTCATGATCAGTTGGAAGTCTGTTTAAAAGGCAGCCACTAGTTTGGGCCGCAGAAATCCCAAATTGACCTTCCACGTCTAACACTCAAGCCACAGTCTGAAATTCCAGTGGTTTGGAGTCATACTGGAATTTTCCACAGCCGTACAACGTCTCCCAATCAACAATGAGGAACAGATTAGGAGCCAGGAATGGTATCCTTTCTCCTCTCCACATTCTCCCTTGTTACGCATATAAAACGGACAAACCCACAATCTATGGCTGCCATGGCGAGGAGGAGTCATATCCTGTTGTGCAACCGGAGGCCTCGGCCCTGATGAGACTGGTTGCGGAGGTTATGGGGATTTAAGCTGTCGAGGTGCTTCACTAAGACGCTCTGCTCGCTTGCTATAAAGCAGACCAAAATCCATCCAGAGGTAATTATTTCTGAATGAGTCTCATCCAGTGGCGCAAGTATCTAATCTGACTTTAAATCCGAAGGGCTGCAAACCCTCATCATGGTTCTGCATGGCTGGACTTTGTTGGCTGCGTTACAATGCATTGACAAATGGTACAGATGCTATTCCTTGCACCAGTAGATTGGGAGTGATCTTTTTTTCCTTTGCAGTGCTGCTCTTACCGTAACAGAAATCACAGCTCGAGGGGCAGTGCTTCTGCATTAGCTTGCGCTTGCTGTCGCAATAGCCTTTCCGCGCCCAGGCTGGACAGATAAATAATCTATCCAAACATCCTACAGGGGAGGAGGAAAGAGGGATGAGAGTGCTAATTTCAGTCTACAGAAAGGAATTTGGGATGACAATCTGACTTCACATTTATAATGACTCTGACACTGTATTAAAGGTTCAACAATACTCATTAAGGCCACGTTTACTTGCAGCAGGTAGTAAATCAATTATTTGTGAAGCATCTATATAGTGCTTAGGAAGAAATCATGAATAGTCAATAAAGTCTGTATGAATTGGTTGTTTAAAGTGGGACCATTATTTTAAATGAAGATTTATTTAATTTGAAAAATATGCTACCGCTGATCGTTTTGTGCTACACAACAATATGACACGGTTTATTGTCTGTTTTACAGGGCACTTTGCTTGTGGGTGCTTGGCTTTACCATAGAGTCGGTGCAGGCCCCACACCTCGTCCTGTGTGATGAGCTTGCGCCCCGTTAGAGTTGCGTTCAGGTGCATGATGGCCTTGGGGTTCAGGGAGTGCATGAGGCCCAGGACGTGGCCAATCTCGTGAGCCGCTACATGGACCAAGTCTGTCAGCCACACCCCTGCACAAACCAACAACACAAAACAGTTCATTCTGTCTTAGTAATTGGGGTGCATCTCAATAGTCGAAAGTAGCTAAAGTCCTTTCCCTCATCCACTGAACTATACACATGAAAGCTAGTTCAAAGTGGCATAACAACATATGGCTTTCACCTATACCTGTCTTTTCAGATCAGTGTCGATGAAGCAGACGGCTACTGAGACACAGTTAATCTAACAACGGCAAACTCAAACTACGCTTCTAAATTCACAGTATCTTCCAACCATAACACAATTAGGCACAGTATTACACTGTGGACTATTCCAGCTTCAAGACATAATTACCAACTACAGTGTCCATGATTTTCACTTTACAACCCTGTGCATTTGACTAATTCAACTGGACATCCAGCAAGTAGCTTTGGTGCCGAGGGCACAACAGCAGCTTACAAAAATCAGGAAAGAGATCAACCAAAGTGCCTGCCTTTTTTCCAGCTGAAGCGCATGTTTCCCAGAATCCAATACTCATGGTCGTCAAAGTGGATCTCGCCCGTCGGAGGGAAGAAAGCATGTGCCAGTTCGCCGGTGATGCCGTCGAAACAGTGGTGCAAGTAGGACTGCAGACAGTCTGTGTGGTTGATGGGGTAGAAGCCTGCCAAAAAGAGACAGAGCTGTGCCTCAGACACAGCAACCAAGAGGGGAACCTCTCCAGCCTCTATCTCATTCTACATACAATAGAGTCTAGAAGATGATGGATTTCAAACTTCTTAGCCCACTGAGGATGACTGTCATTTTTCACACTTGCATGAAGTATTTATGCTGGAACAAGACTCCCAGATCATGGTACTCCCACTCTGATGGCTTCAGCATGATTTAGATCATTTAAAAATGATTACACATGCTTGGAAGGTGTACAGGACTCTTTATCATACAAATAGAGCCATGAATCATGCTGAACATAGATAACTAGACAGTAGAGGGAGATTTGTTCATTTCAAATGCTTAAGGCATTTCAAACACATGTCACTGTATAGTCCTACTATATTATATGCCAGTCATCATGCCTGATATACTTTAGGTGGGGGCACAACAACATATACCTATCTTGATGTCTGCCTCCTGGTCAGCGGGCACCTCTCTAAAGCTGAAGGGCGAGACATCACTCCACATAGTGAAGGCTTTGGCAATGCCACGGCGCGTGTCACTGGCATTCATCAGGTTCCTTGGGAAAGAGAGCAGCCTGCACAGACACAATGCCATTATCTGGGGAAACCACTTGGCATATTACAACAGCAGAAATCAGTAAAAGCAATTGGAGCTATCATAAAGCTCTAAGACAGCTGTCCCTTGTAAATATGTCTGAAGTCAATTCAAACAGCATTTACTTTTGTTTTTAGACAGTCAATGTTTGGTAAGAAAGGAGGGTGAAATAAAATAATCTCCAAACTTGTAAGTGAGCTTGAACTTGTCCCATTTGAGTTTCTCAGGGGTGAGGGTGTAACGCTTGTTCCTGGAGAGGTGGAGAACCTGCGTGCGGGCATCTTTGCGAATCCCAATCATTAACACACCAGAGGTGTGAACTTCTTCCTTGGACAAAAGAAATTGTAGATTAACCACCAGAGATTTGGCGCTACCAGTTAGGAGCGAGGAGAGGAGTTTCAACCTACTGGACATGTCACATCAACATCCAGATGTAATTTATATTTATGATCGGGATCTGGATTCCCAGCAAACAAATGTTGGTTTCCAAAACTTTGTGTGAAAGTTATTTTTCAAAGGATAACCTTTAGGAAACATTACAGATAAATTCTGTGTTCACTGGGTTGGCCTTAAGTGAGCCTTTTTAAATGTTTTATTATACTGAACAAAAATATAAACGCAACATGTAAATTATTAGTCCCATGTTTCATGAGCTGAAATAAATGATCCTAGAAATGTTACATACACACAAAAAGCTTATTTCTCTAAAATGTTGTACACAAATTTGTTTACATCCCTGTTAGTGAGCATTTCTTCTTTGCCAAGATAATCCATCCACTTGACAGGTGTGGCATATCAAGAAGCTGATTAAACAGCACGATCATTTACACAGGTGCACCTTGTGCATGGGACATTAAAAGGCCACTCTAAAGTGTGAAGTTTTGTCACACAACACAATGCCACACATGTTGCCAGAAAAATTTATGTTAATTTCTCTTCCTCCAACATCGTTTTAGAGAATTTGGCAGAAAGTCCAACTGGCCTCAAACACAGACCACGTGTATGGTGCCGTGTGGGTGAGAAGTTTGTTGGTGTCAACATTGTGAACTGAGTACCCCATGGCGGCAGCGAAGTTATGGTATGGGCAGGCATAAGCTACAGGCAACAAATACTATTGCATTTTATCTATGTCAATTTGAATGCACAAAGATACCGTGACAAGATCCTGAGGCCCATTGTCGTGCCATTCATCCGCCGCCATCACCTCATGTTTCAGCATGATAATGCATGGCCCCATGTCACAAGGGTCTGTAAACAATTCCTGGAGGTTGAACATTTCCATGGTCTGCATACTCACCAGATATGTAACTCATTGAGCATGTTTAGGATGCTCTTGATCGACATGTACAACAGCGTTTTCCAGATCAACTTGTACGACAATGTTTTCCAATTTCCACCAATATCCAGAAACTTTGCACAGTCATTGAAGAAGAGTGGGACAACAGGCCACAATCAACAGCCTGATCAACTCTATGTGAAGGAGATATGTCTCGCTGCTTGAGGGAAATGGTGGTCACACCAGACTGGTTTTCTGATCCACACCCCTACTTTTTTTTTATAGGTGTCTGTGACCAACAGATGCATATCTGTATTCCCAGTCATGTGAACTCCATAGATTAGGACCAAATTAATTTATTGCTTATTTATTGCTTATCCTTATTTGAACTGTAACTAAGTAAAATAATTGAAATTGTTGCATGTTGCGTTTAGATTTTTGTTCAGTAGGTAATTAACCTAGTGTTTGCCTTTGTGTTTATGAACTACACATAAGCTAGTGCTTAGTATTTTATCATTCTTAGTGTTCCTGTCTTCGTGGCTGACTGACCGATTATTAAGATATGACTGACTTGATCCAGTGTCTGAACCAGACCACAGAACCAAGGACCAGGAGAATATTGCTAACAACATGAGATGGAATAACAGAAGTATTCATGGAAGGAACTTGAGAAACTGGACAAAAACATTGGAGATCCCCGATAAGTAAAACGTAGTAACACTTTACTTGAAGGGGGTATATACATAAAGCATGAATAAAACCTTTATGATACTGGTCATTACACCTTTATTCATGTGTCTGCAGTATCATTCATTAAAAAATGCATAACACATTTATTCAACGTCATTTGCCTTTTTACTGCCACAGCACCCAACCCTCTGACACACTTCAAATAGCAGGCTGAGAGCAGCACAGAATGAACGTTGTACTGTAATCTACTTACACTGTTAGTTGAACTGACAGTTGTGATTCATGGCGTTAATTTATAGTTATAGTTAGCATTTATAGTTATAATGTTCAAAATCTAAACAATCAACAGTTCCATGCTGCAAGGGTTCTGGTTTGACGAGACCAGCTGAGGACACTCAACTCTATTGTGATTCTGCAGTGCCTTGCATGTGAATGTTACATGTTACATTTTCATGCAAGGGCATTCCATTTTGTAGAAAAGGAAGTGGTCAGCAGTAAAACTGCTTTCCAAACTTTAAGTATGATACATTTTGCAGGTACAATATGTCTGATGTCCCTTTGGGGAGGGGCAAATGAGACTCTCCAAATAATAACACAAGGATTCTATTCTTGTTTTACAGCTGTGAAAGGCCAGCTATAGGTGCTTACTGTTTAAGAGTGTTTAGAAATATGTTGTGACTTTGTTTTTATATAATACTAATAGAATGTCAAATGTACAGTTACAGTATACACTACCGTTCAAAAGTTTGGGGTCACTTAGAAATGTCCTTGTTTTTGAAAAATAACATCAAATTGATCAGAAATACAGTGTAGACATTAAGGTTGTAATTGACTATTGTAGCTGGAAGCGGCAGATTTTTTTATGGAATATCTACATAGGCGTACAGAGGCCCGTTACCAGCAACCATCACTCCTGTGTTCCAATGGCACGTTGTATTAGCTAATCCAACTCGCCAGTCTAAACACCAGTCTCAACATCAACAGTGAAGAGGCGACTCCGGGATGCTGGCTTTCTAGAAAGAGTTCCTCTGTCCAGTGTCTGTGTTATTTTGACAATTTTAATATTTTCTTTTTATTGGCCAGTCTCTGATATGGCTTTTTCTTTGCAACTCTGTCTAGAAGGCCAACATCCTGTAGTCGCCTCTTCACTGTTGACGTTGAGACTTGTGTTTTGCAGGTACTATTTAATGAATCTGCCAGTTGAGGACTTGTGACGTGTCTGTTTCTCAACTAGACACTCTAATGTACTTGTCCTCTTGCTCAGTTGTGCACCGGGGCCTCCCACTCCTCTTGCTATTCTGGTTAGAGTCCGTTTGCACTGTTCTGTGAA
The DNA here is from genome assembly GCF_021184085.1 of Oncorhynchus gorbuscha. Taxonomy (NCBI): domain Eukaryota; kingdom Metazoa; phylum Chordata; class Actinopteri; order Salmoniformes; family Salmonidae; genus Oncorhynchus; species Oncorhynchus gorbuscha. The sequence goes on along the minus strand of NC_060182.1, from coordinate 28,412,694 downwards.
GGGAGTAGTACACAGCGTTGTACAAGATCTTCAGTTTCTTGGCAATTTCTCGCATTGGAATAGCGTTCATTTCTCAGAACAAGAATAGACTGACGAGTTTCAGAAGAAAGGTCTTTGTTTCTGGCCATTTTGAGCCTGTAATCGAACCCACAAATGCTGATGCTCCAGATACTCAACTCGTCTAAAGAAGGACCGCTTTATTGCTTCTTTAATCAGAACAACAGTTTTCAGCTGTGCTAACAATAATTGCAAAAGGGTCTTCTAATCATCAATTGGCTTTTTAAAATGATAAACTTGGATTAGCTAACACAACGTGCCATTGGAACACAGGAGTGATGGTTGCTGATAATGGGCCTCTGTAGTCTTTGTAGATATTCCATTAAAAAATCTGCCGTTTCCATCTACAATAGTCATTCACAACATTAACATTAACAATGTCTACACATCAATTTGATGTTATTTTAATGGACAAAAAAATGTGGTTTTCTTTTTAAAAATAAGGACATTTCTTTTTTCTTTTGAATTTTACCCCTTTTTCTCCCCAATTTCGTGGTATCCAATTGTTGTAGTAGCTACTATCTTGTCTCATCGCTACAACTCCCGTACGGGATCTGGAGAGACGAAGGTTGAAAGTCATGCATCCTCCGATACACAACCCAACCAAGCCGCACTGCTTCTTAACACAGTGCGCATCCAACCCGAAAGCCAGCCGCACCAATGCGCCGGAGGAAACACCGTGCACCTGGCCACCTTGGCTAGCGCACACTGCGCCCAGCTCACCACAGGAGTCGCTGGTGCGTGATGAGACAAGGACACCCCTACCGACCAAGCCCTCCCTAACCCGGGCGATGCTAGGCCAATTGTGCGTCGCCTCACAGACCTTCCGGTCGCAGCCGGTTACAACAGAGCCTGGGCGCGAACCCAGGGACTCTGATGGCACAGCTGGCGCTGCAGTACAGCGCCCTTAACCACTGCGCCACCCAGAAATAAGGACATTTCTAAGTGACCCCAAACTTTTGAACGGTAGTGTACACTTTGACTGATTATCCAATAACTTTAGGTGACTTCATTATCGGGGACTTTTATGACAAGTGAATAAGCTAATTTAGCCTATCCACAGATCTACTCCACAGTCCTTATCATCAACGATAAGGGATTTGACCAACATGATCTGACCAAGTTCAACATTTACATACAAATACAGTGGAAATACAACCCCCAAAAATGGCTTTTTCTAAAAACATGAATTTATACTATTAAAATATCTATATGAATTTTTTTTTTTTTATTCTCAGAGAAATAATGTAGATACTATCTGTAAAGGACGTCACGCTGCTTGCCACGCTGCTGATTCAGCCCATACCTGGCGCTAACTCGGGGCCTCTGCCATGCTAGCACACGTGACCGCCCTCCTGAAGTGTCTTACCAGTCGGAAAAAGCTATTCGCTGGCACAAGTGGGGACACTTCAGGCTGAGGAGTAAGTTTCACACATCCCCATGTGCTACATATGCATTCCTTTTTTAATGTTCCTCGATCCTCAGGAAAACAAGGGCTATGCCAAGAGCTGAGGCCTAGACACCCAGGCGAACACCAGAGGAGCCTCAAGTCTTCCTGCCACACTGATAACAGAGTCAAGGAAACATGCACTACAAAAGAAGAGGACATAGCCTAGAAGTTGGAGCAAGCATTCCACTTAAATTGGAGCAATGTGAGAACAGTCCATGATTTCTTGAAGCTACATGTTGTTCTAAGCTGTACCATTTGCTACACCATTTCTTCCTATGGAAAACAACTGAAAATGTTCCAAAACAAGTGCACTAGAGATAACATTTAGAACCTGATCATTCAGTGCTCAACCAACATGCTAAGCTCCTCTTACTGTGCTCTCCTTTGAAGATTCCCAAACTGTTTGCCCCTGGTTTATTAATCAAGGATTCTGAGAATTCTGAGCATTTGACTTAGTGTGAATTAATGAACAATATAAGATACTTTTAGAATAGCTAACTTGGTATAAGTGAGGGTTAAGACTTCATCCAGCCAGATTAAAAGCAGTTTTATTGTGGCTACAATGCAATAAGAATAGTTGGTTTTTCCTCAACTGGGACAAAAATCAGGGCAAAACCAAGAATTGCTCCAATTATATAATATGAATAGGCTACATTATAAATTATATGTATAATTACTGATTATATGAATGAATTTCTGTCTGATGAAGTTGAACCAAAAATGTGATTTATATTACAATTAAATTGTTTATTTATTATTTGCTCATTTGTCAACAATCAGGTGTCTTGGTAGACACTGAAAAAAAAATCGTCAAAATAAAATGAAAATATTGTTGCCCTAAACGGGTTTAATCATCCAACATCTTGATCATAATTTATTCCAGCATAACCTGTTCAGTATAGAAACTGAATGAAGTATTCAGCAGTGCAATTAAAGGAGGTATCAAGTTAGAAAGTTGAATTCTCACACCATACCTCTATTCTCCAGGTGGGACACGCCGTGGTTTCTTGCATCCCTTCAAACAGAATCCCAAGCACCGCCACAGCCAGCAGAAGAGCACTGAAGTCGCCTCTTTGTAAACTTCTGAACGTCTGACACACCATCGTTGCGATATCACCTTCCATTAAAAAAATCCCTACACAAAGACAGACTGGTCAATTTCACCACCATATATCCGCATGGATATCAATGGCCATCCAATGCATCCTTTTATTTGACAAATTAATTTTAAATTGAGGATAACGGAGGATAACGGTGTTAAACGTTGCAGCTTTCTATACAACCTTCGGCCGCAGCGCTATTCCGCAGTCTGCCAAATGGTTTCACATTACTTTAAATGGAGGTCAGAGTTTGACAAGTTTAAATGGAAAGGATACCAGTTGCACGTAGTCGACAATCTTAAATTTTGATTGAACTATTATTTTTCCATGCTTATTAATCCAGAAGTTCATAACAGAGATTTGATCATGGATTTTAAAAAATGTAGGGCTGCTCAAATACCTATGTGTGGGTCTCTCATTTTAGCTGAGGAATACGCATAGGGCAATAGGTTGACTTTCATTTTTATTGAACCTTATTTAAATATTTTCTGACTCTTAATTAAAAATGCAATATTTTTTTGCTCTAATTTGCATAGGAAACGGGTTTATCTGTGACAGGTGCCTGATGCAAGCAACAAATATTTCTCAAAGTATATTTTAATTTGAGTAAATTACCTACATCAAAATAATTGTGAAAATGTATGTCAGTAGGCCTATGCTGATAGGCATATATTCTACATATCTGTGTAAAACTCGTGCGTTTGTGAAGGCCCAAAACAAGCAATTTGAGTCTGGGCTGCATTCGTATTCAGCAACGTTCAAAAGTGATTCGAAAACAAATTGCTTCACAAGTGTTTTTTAAGAGAGTATGGCACATATGTCAGAGTCAAGGCCCGCGGGCCACATCCGGCCCGCGAGAAGGTTTTTTACGGCCCCTGGGATGATCTTGATTTGTTATTAGAACCGGCCCGCAGACCGCAGCAAGCCGGCAGCCCGCAGATCTTTTACACGCACCAATACTACATTTCCCACAATGCAACGGTGACGCACCGAGCAGTAGGCTGCTTCATTTCAATATTTATTGGCACAGCAGTTGTCAGCATCACAGTAAAATTAACTTTCAGATACCCATCAAAAATGGCAAAACGGAAGGTGGACACTGAGAACCGGGGGTTTCAAACAAGGTGGGAGTCGGAGTATTTGTTCACGGAGGTAGCTGGAAAACCTGTGTGTCTTCTGTGTGGAGAAAGTGTGGCGGTACTGAAAGAGTATAATCTGAGACGACATTATGAAACGAAACACGCGGACAAAAACAAGAATATGGACATGGAACAAAGGCTACAAAAGGCAGAGGAATTAAAACGAGGCCTCAAATCTCGACAGGCTCTGTTCAAAAAAGCCAAATCACAAGGCCAGGCTGCTGTCAAGGCCAGTTTTATTTTGGCAGAAGAGATCGCTAAATCAGCCCGGCCATTTACGGAGGGGGATTTCATCAAAAACTGCATGATTAAAGTTTGTGACGAAGTTTGCCCAGAAAAAAGGCAACTCTTTTTAAATGTGAGTCTGAGCAGAAACACCATTGCCGAGAGAGTAGACCAGTTGTCCATCAATCTAAAAGAGCAGCTTGTGAAAAAGGGAAAAGATTTCATTGCATATTCCTTGGCTGTGGATGAGAGCACCGACATTTCTGACATTGCCCAGTTGTCAATTTTCATCCGCGGAGTGGACTCCAGCCTAAGCGTGACAGAGGAGTTTTTGGCTTTACGTCTTATGCATGGCACAACTACGGGGCATGATTTGTATGAAGAGGTGTCAAGATGTGTAAATGAGATGGAGCTGCCTTGGGAAAAACTTGTGGGTTTGACAACCGACGGAGCACCTGCGATGTGTGGACACAGGAGCGGACTGGTTGCGAAGATACGGGAAAAGATGCAAGAGGAAAACGCGACAGGTGAGCTGACAGCTTATCATTGTATCATACACCAGGAAGCGTTGTGCGGTAAAGCCTTGAAAATGGAGCATGTAATGAGCATCATCACGCGCACAGTTAACTTTATCAGAGCCAAAGGTTTGAATCACCGCCAGTTCAAGGCATTTCTGACGGAGTTAGAAACGGAGCATGGTGATTTGCCTTATCACACAGAGGTGCGATGGCTAAGCCAGGGAAAGGTGCTTCAAAGATGTTTCGAGCTTCGTGAGGAGATTTGTCTGTTCTTGGACAGCAAAGGGAAAGACACAACACAACTCCGAGACGAAATGTTTCTGTGTGAAATGGCTTTTCTGTGTGACATTACGAGTCATCTGAATGCAATGAACTTGCAGCTGCAGGGTCGGGATCGTGTCATCTCTGATATGTACAGTACAGTGAAGGCATTTAAAACCAAACTGACTCTGTGGGAGACGCAGATGCGGAAAGAAAATTTGAGCCACTTTCCCAGCTGCCAGACCATGAAAGAGAAGCTCTCTACCAGTGCGTTCCCGAGCGCACAGTTGGCTGATAAAATAGGTATGCTTGCCGCTGACTTTCGACGCCGATTTGCTGACTTTGAAGCACAAAAAAGCAGGTTGGAACTGCTCGGTAACCCATTTGCTGTTGACGTGGAAAGCTCACCACCAAACCTCCAAATGGAGTTGATTGACCTCCAATGCAATGATGCACTGAGGGCAAAATATGCGGCAGTGGGTGCTGCGGAGTTCGCCCGTTTCCTCCCCGACACAATGCCCCAGCTGCGCATCCAGGCTGCTCAAACGTTGTCTATGTTTGGCAGCACATACCTGTGTGAACAACTGTTTTCTTTGATGAACTTGAACAAAACATCACACAGAAGTCGACTTACTGCTGAACACCTCCACTCAATTCTGAGGATTTCCTCAGCTCAGAGCCTTACCCCGAACATTGATGAACTTGTGGAAAAGATGGGACACCACCAAGTATCACCCTCAACCTCAAACAAGTGAACATTACTGTGCAATCACATATTTAGAGTTTTTACTCAGTTCAAGTTTAAAAGTTAAAGTTTAATATTTGTTTTCACTGCATGTTACTTCTCCTTAAACAAAGTGTTGTTTTTGATTAATAGATTTTTGCACTTTATTTTATTGTATTTCAATCCAATTATATTTTAAAAATATTTCAGTTGAGTGGATGATAGAAAATTGCTATTATTGTTTTTTTCTTTGAAGTAAATTTAGCCCACTTTTGCTAAAATAGAAAATATAGGCTACTGATGGTGCCTTGAATACCGGTTTCTTTCATTTAATGTTCATGTTATGGGGATTTTTATATAAAGGAAATTTGTCTTTTGTGTCTGTTGAAAATGAAAGATTACTGACAGAGCCATAAGAAAATATTGCTTTATTTATCTGATCATATTGGAATATATTTGTTAGGTTTTCAGTAGGTTCAATTAGGTTCACTAGACTATATGCGTAATTTAAAAAATTTTCAATGAACATTCGAACAGTCCGGCCCTCGGCTTGTAGCTAAATTTTTTATTTGGCCCTCCGTCCATTTGACTTTGACACCCCTGGAGTATGGTATTTGCCCTGCGATGATGGTCTGAATTTAGTTTAACGTTTTCCCCCGTTTACGAATCTGGGTGGGATAGTGAGAGATCGCACTGAACCACCACCAGAGAATCAATAACTTCCTGGCCTGCCTTAGTATTTCTAATACATCCGTTGGTGCGAGTGTAAAAATAAGCGATATTATAATCCCACATTTTTCAAGATATTTTTCTTATTTTATTTAAATGTTCTTATTGAGGAAAGGCTTCTTCTTGCACATGTCATCTACAACACCCGGAACGCAGATCACATTGAAGTGTGTTTCTAACGGCGCCTATTTACGTCTGCACTCACTCAATAGGGTTGGACGAAATGTCGTCCGTCAGGGTTAACTGTGATCAGCCAGTGAAATATTCTCGAAATTGACACGTAGCAAGTTTACCAATGGAGTAGGGTCAGCCCTGTGGTTAGGTAGCGGTTACATAAATATGTTGTTACATGGCGTGAAATATTTTATCAGATAACGGATACATAAAACAGGTAAAGTCTGGTTTAGGACATTTAATTTGGCCCTGGTTTTTGGCTTGCTAATAGCACACTGGACAGTTAGCTTTAATCCTTTAATCTATGTAGTTGACTATCCAGCAGCGCAATGCTTTAAATGCCAATTTTGCGAGGTTGTAGGGAGCAAGCAATGTGACCATCCAACAGGTGTGTTGTACAATTCACAACATGGTGCATTGAAATTCAGGTGATCCTACTAGCATATCTAGCTACTCGGGAACTACTGGAAATAAACAGACTCGTTTGCTACCTACCTTTTAGCATGTAGTAGCACGCGTTAATCCTGCTCAACAACAGCAAAACATTCTGGTCTCACGCTCTTGCAACCCTTCAATTATGACGGACCATACAAAAACTACTCCATACTGGTGTTCAATAACTTAAAGAGCCTGTATTCTGATGCACTTTTCATTAAATGAGATGTTCATTGTACATAAATTACATTCTATGTGTGACCTCTGTAATTTTGTTACAGGTTTACCTTCTGTTTCTTTGTTTTGTGGACCCTGGCAGAGGTATGGCTGTGGGGCAGAAACCAAGCAGTACAGAGACAATTGTTTTGGCTGGATTGAATGGACATAGTGAGACAAGGCACACCGGTTTGAATGACACTCTGCAGAATCACTCTGCCGACCAGCGAAGCTCGGGGAGGGCCAGAGTCAAACGCGACATGAGGTACAAGTGTGCTGCTTATGTGCTGGCCCTGCGGCCGTGGAGTTTCAGCGCCTCCCTCACACCGGTGGCTCTGGGCAGTGCCCTGGCCTACAAGCTGGAGGGCTCTGTGGACTTGGTCATCCTCATGGTGTGTGCCGTGGCAGTGCTGGTGGTGCACGGGGCAGGGAATTTGGTTAACACTTACTATGACTTCTCCAAAGGGATTGACCACAAGAAGAGCGACGATAGGACTCTGGTGGATGAGATCCTGGCGCCGCAGGACGTGGTCATGTTCGGAGCGCTGCTCTACTCTCTGGGCTGCTTGTGTGCCACCCTGCTCTACTTTCTCTCCACGTTGAGGATGGAGCATCTGGCCCTTATTTATTTTGGAGGGCTCTCCAGCTCTTTTCTGTACACGGGAGGTGAGCTTGGCATTAACCTGTTTCAAAATGTACTGACATTATTTCCCTCGCTTTATTTACAAGTACACACACTAATATCCAGATTCTTACGATACCTTCCTTGTCCTGTTTCCAGGCATTGGTCTTAAGTATGTGGCACTGGGGGACGTGGTGATCCTGATCACGTTTGGCCCCCTGGCGGTCATGTTTGCCCACGCTGTGCAGGTGGGTTACCTGTCTGTCCTGCCTCTGGTCTACGCCGTCCCACTGGCCCTCAACACAGAGGCTATCCTCCACAGCAACAATACCAGAGACATGGACTCTGACAAACAGGCGGGCATCGTCACTCTGGCCATTCTCATTGGGCCCACATTGTCCTACATCCTCTTCAACCTCCTGCTGTTTGTCCCTTATGTGCTCTTCTGCATCCTGGCCACCCACTACACCATCAGCATGGCCCTGCCCCTGCTCACGTTGCCCATGGCCTTCCCCCTAGAGAGGCAGTTCCGCAGCCAGTGCTATTCCAAGATCCCCCAAATGACAGCCAAGCTCAACCTCCTGATGGGACTTTTCTATGTCTTTGGGATCATTCTGGCACCTCAAGGCAGCTTACCGCTACTGTGAATGAATTGTAGCTTCTTTTATAGCTTTTTGTTGTTGTTGAAATGCAGACTAGTTTATGTACATCTTTGTATTTGTAATTATTTACTTGAGTTCAAAGGCTTTAATGTATTGTCTAAGAGAAACAGTTTAGTTACTCTTCTTTAATACTGACAGATATAACCAGATGCATATCTGGTCCAGTATTTTGCATAGTTCTGTGTATCGACTGAAGTCTGAGGTGCTCAGACTCATTTGGTATAAGACTACAGTACAGAGGACATTTCAAGTCCTGATGCCTCAAAATGAGGACAGACATTGTGGAAACGGTTGCCATGGGTTGCAGCCGGCCCTCAGACTGGTGATGCAATTCTTCAAAATGTCAATAAACAAAATCTAAACCATTTAATCTCTGTAAATTGAAATTAAATGTGTTTTTTTTGGTTAGGACAATAGCCTGATTTATTAGTCAGGGTTTGGGGTTAAAATTATGAATTGCAATGTTTTTATTTGAGGGGGTATGAGATGGTAGCCTTGTAATTATCAGGTTTTGCAGTCATGATTTGGAATTTCCATTTTACTTTGTTAGACAGAGGAGTGCAACCATTAATCGATCCAGTCTATAAACAAATATGAATTAATGTACATGGAAGTGCCCCCAAATGGTCCAAATCTCAGCCTAATTTGCATCGGACCAGTTAGTGATCTTTTAGGATTTTACTATTAAATGTATGTTTTGGGAAGTTATGGATTCATTAAGAAATTACATCTATTGTCTTTGTCTTGTTCCTCACATAATGACATTTAAAAAAAAATAGACTGCAAAAAATGTTTTTATTTATTTACTTCAGGTTCTTGCTGTCAGAATTTGATATTGAAATCCTTTTAGACTATTTCAGAGAAGACTATACTTTTACATTTTTTTAAATGGTTTTGAAATATGCATTGTAAATGGGGCCAGTGCCCATACTCTGCCACAGCTTTGTTGAGCTCCAAACTTCAGGTTTGAATAAGACCTAAATTCACCAATTGGAGCCAGTGCTTATCATTTGATATGCAAGCCCACAGTATTAATCCTCTGGAAGCCAGGAGGTTTTGCTCCCCCTTGGGCTTATGTGTTGGAGATCTTCATGGGCTATACTCAGCCTTGTCTTAGTGTAGTAAGTTGGTGGTCTGTTGATATCCCTCTAGTGGTGTGGGGACTGTGCTTTGGCAAAGTGGGTGGGGGTATTGTCAGATGGGGCCACAGTTATACTGCAGTAGTCTATGTGCCAGGGGGCTAGGGTTAGTCTGTTATATCTGGTGTAATTCTCCTGTCTTATCTGGTATCTTGTGTGAATTTTAAGTATGCTGCATCTAATTCTGCCTCTCGTCCCGGAGGACCTGAGCCCTAGGATCATGCCTCAGGACTACCTGGCCCGATGACTCCTGGCAGTCCCCAGTCCACCTGGTTGTGCTCCTGCTCCAGTTTCAACTGTTCTGCCTGCAGCTATGGAACCCTGACCTGTTCACCGGACGTGCTACCTTGTCCCGGACCTGCTGTTTTCGACTCTGCTGCACCTGCTGTCTCGACATCTGAATGCTCGGCTATGAAAAGCCAAGTGACATTTCCTCCTGAGGTACTGACCTGTTGCACTCTCTAAAACCACTGTAATTATTATTTGACCCTGCTGGTCATCTATTTATTTTTTCAACATCTTGAAGAACAATCTGGCCTTAATGGCCATGTACTCTTATCATCTCCACTCGGCACAGCCAGAAGAAGACTGGCCAGCCATCAGAGCCTGGTTCCTCTCTAGAGTTCTTTCTAGGTTCCTGCCTTTCTAGGGAGATTTTCCTAGCCTCTGTGCTTCTACATCTGCATTGCTTGTTGTGAGGTGTTTTAGGCAGGGTTTCTGTATAACACTTTGTGACATCTGCTGATGTAAAAAGGGTTTTATAAATACATTTGATTGATTGACTTGTATCCATTTGTAAATAACTTGTGTTTTCTATGGAACAGGACTGGGACATGACCATTGGACTTGTCAGCCAAACTACTCAGTCTGATGGTAATAATATGCATCATGTTAACTTATTAAATGTAGAAATGCCTTTATAGACGGTGTTGTAAAAAGCCATACCGGTATAACTTAAAAGAGCAATCTGTAGTTGCTACATAAATGTTTTCAAACTAATAATATTGTACCCATTGATTCTTGAAGAATATAACTTAGAAATGCCTCATGAGCTTAGTTCAATTGTTGTACCCCATCAGAAGCCAACATAAACCAATGTTTGTAAATAAAGTCAATGTAAACCAACACCATACACTGAGTGTACAAAACATGAACACCAGCTCTTTCCATGACAGACTGACGAGGGGAAAGTTATGACACTTGTTAAATTCACTTTAATCAGTGTAGATGAAGGGGATGGGACAGGTTAAAGAAGGATTTTAAAGCCTTGAGACAATTGAGACATGAATTGTGTGTGTGCCATTCATAGGGTGAATGGGAAAGAAATAATATTTAAGTGCCTTTGAACGGGGTATGGTAGTAGGTGCCAGGCGCACCGGTTTGTGTCAAGAACTGCAACGTTGCTGTTTTTTTCACGCTCAACTGTTTCCTGTGCTTCTTGATATTAGGAAGGTGTTCTTAATGTTTTGTACACTGTGTATAGCCTCACTACATGGGTAAAACTAATGTTGAAAATGTGGATGGTCAGCCTTGCATCCATAGCTCTGTCTATTAATTTGAGAGTGGTTACATTTCTCCTACCCCATCCCTCAACCTTTGACCTAAACTGGGGTGGGGATGAGCTTTGTTATTGTTTCAACTGCAGATTGCCTCTTTAAAAGGCTATTTATCGCCACACCCTACCATTTAGTATAGAACTTTAGTATAGAACTACCATTTAGTATAGAACCCCCTCTACTCATCGCCTATCTGAATAAAAGGTACAAAGGGAGAAAAAAATATATTTGTTCAACCAAACCACAGACAACTTTTTGCAGTTCTAATGCTTCAGCCTCACCCCACCAGGTGCATAATAGCCATCCACCATTTCAATGTTTTACAACTGAAGTTGTATTTAATAATGAATAACAACTTTACAAATACATAAATATGCCACTCAGCAGATAAATATGCCACTCAGCAGGCCGTCATTGAAAATAAGAATTTGCTCTTAACTGACTTGCCTAGTAAAATAAAGGTTTTAAAAAATTGCTAGCGACAAACTCTTATAAACTGAGCCACACTGGACAGAATGCTCTTTCCTCCATCTTTTCTTTCATCCTTGAGACAATTATTGTTCTGGTTAGGCTGGGGCCTGTTCGGGAATATCTAGTCCATCTCAATAAAATAATTATACTCTCCTTGAAAGAAAAAAGATCTAAACTCCATGATAAGAGAATCATCATGTCTCCTCTATTTCATTACATTTCTATCTGCACTGCTCAAAATGCTTCCACCACCTGAGTTAAGCCCCTGCTCTCATGTGGCTCTGTCATCATCCACTCATGAGCAGTTTGTCATATGCAAGTCAATTTGTGTGTTTGTACCATATGTGTTCCTGATGAAGAGGGCATGAGGTTGTTATGTTAAGGACAGGGATGGTTTATGATATAGGCCTTGCTAAGAACAGGCTGTCTAGCCTCATCAGCGTGCTCTGCAGCAGAGCGAGATATTTTTATTTCACCTTTATTTAACCAGGTAGGCTAGTTGAGAACAAGTTCTCATTTGCAACTGCGACCTGGCCAAGATAAAGCATAGCAGTGTGAACAGACAACACAGAGTTACACATGGAGTAAACAATTAACAAGTCAATAACACAGTAGAAAAAAAGAGTCTATATACATTGTGTGCAAAAGGCATGAGGAGGTAGGTGAATAATTACAATTTTGCAGATTAACACTGGAGTGATAAATGATCAGATGGTCGTGTACAGGTAGAGATATTGGTGTGCAAAAGAGCAGAAAAGTAAATAAATAAAAACAGTATGGGGATGAGGTAGGTGAAAATGGGTGGGCTATTTACCAATAGACTATGTACAGCTGCAGCGATCGGTTAGCTGCTCAGATAGCAGATGTTTGAAGTTGGTGAGGCAGATAAAAGTCTCCAACTTCAGTGATTTTTGCAATTCGTTCCAGTCACAGGCAGCAGAGTACTGGAACGAAAGGCGGCCAAATGAGGTGTTGGCTTTAGGGATGATCAGTGAGATACACCTGCTGGAGCGCGTGCTACGGATGGGTGTTGCCATCGTGACCAGTGAACTGAGATAAGGCGGAGCTTTACCTAGCATGGACTTGTAGATGACCTGGAGCCAGTGGGTCTGGCGACGAATATGTAGCGAGGGCAGGCCGACTAGAGCATACAAGTCGCAGTGGTGGGTGGTATAAGGTGCTTTAGTGACAAAACGGATGGCACTGTGATAAACTGCATCCAGTTTGCTGAATTGGGAATAGTGAGGCGCTCGCACAAAGTTTTGTCTGCATTTCTACCGTTGCTTATTACACCATTATCCAACTCTACTGTTGGATAATGGTGTCCCGTCATTTCATTACACCGCTCTCTGTAATTATCAATAAGCAGAGGTCTAAAGTAACAAATTACAAAGGCTCTTGTTACTGTTATTGAGTAGCTTTTCTTCTACTTTTTAAAGTAATTCTACTTCTTGATTGAAAGGAGCAGTACTTCTACTTGAGTATGATATTTCAGTACTCTTTTCAAATCAAATTTTATTTGTCACATACACATGGTTAGCAGATGTTAGTGCGAGTGTAGCGAAATGCTTGTGTTTCTAGTTCCGACAATGCAGTAATAACCAACAAGTAATCTAGCTAACAATTCCAAAACTACTATATTATAGACACAAGTGTAAGGGGATAAAGAATATGTACATAAAGATATATGAATGAGTGATGGTACAGAGCGGCATAGGCAAGATACAGTAGATGGTATTGAGTGCAGTATATACATATGAGATGAGTATGTAAACAAAGTGGCATAGTTAAATTCCACCCTTGTTGACAGGTGACACCATTGACTCAAGACATCAATATTTGTCTTAAATATCAAATAAAAATTATCATTTTGAAACACTGCCTCTCAAATAATTTTCATACATATAGGTAGGGACCAATGGCTCAATGTGGAGACATGACCATGTGTCGACATATATAAGCTTAAGATTAAACAGATAAGCTGCGTTTACACTAACGTGGTCTCAGTGCATTTAGTCTTATTTTGTATGTAAATCTGTGACACTCCATTTAGTATGAAATATTAGGTTACATTATGAATGGAATAGAGGTCGTACAATATCATACATCTTACCTGGACGTAAAATAGCATACAAATTGGATGAGGTAACTTTGCGGCTATAGAACCCTGACCTGTTCACCGGACCTGCTACCTGTCCCAGAATTGCTGTTTTCAACTCTCTAGAGACAGCAGAAGCGGTAGAGATACTCTCAATGATTAGCTATGAAAAGCCAACTGACATTTTCTCCTGAGGTGCTGACTTGTTACACCCTTGACAACTACTGTGAATATTATTATTTGACCATGCTGGTCATTTTTGAACATGTTGGCCATGTTCTGTTATAATCTCCACCCGGCACAGCCAGAAGAGGACTGGCCACCCCTCGTAGCCTGGTTCCTCTCTAGGTTTCTTCCTAGGTTTTGGCCTTTCTAGGGAGTTTTTCCTAGCCAACGTGCTTCTACACCTGCATTGCCTGCTGTTTGGGGTTTTAAGCTGGGTTTCTGTACAACACTTTGATATATCAGCTGATGTAAGAAGGGCTATATAAATACATTTGATTTGATTTCAATAAATTTGACTTACCATACATCTTGGAAGACGAGACCAGGTTCCTTGTTGTGCTTTAACAACAAAGAATTACAGGGAGAATTTACATTGGTGCTTAGGGGAACTAACAACAAAAGTTAGGATTATAGGAAAAGGTTAGAACTAAAATCACAAAGTTAGGTGAATTTACGTAGCCAATTAGGTGAATTGACCTAAGCTTAGAATAAGGGCAAAGGTTAGCTAAAGTTGTCCCCGACTCTCCTCGAACATGCAACCTTTAGATTGCTAGAAGATCGTCGATTACGCCCACCCACTCTCTTTAACCCTACTTTTGTTTCTGTCTATAGTAACCATTAGTAGGTATCAAGTCTTGGAGGGGCTCAGAAATGCATAAAGTGTTTCATATTGTAGGCTGTTTAAACAGGCAGCTCAATTGTGATCGATTGTCCAATTATTGGCAAAGGATTTGATCTGATTAGACAAAAGACCAATTAATGGAAAAAAAGATTAGGCTGCCTGTGTTAATGTAGTCATAATTATCTGATCTTGACCACATGAACAAAAATGTTTTTTCAAAAGACACTATATGAATTTAATCCTGGCCTGAATGAGGAAAACTCATTTGGGCAGAATTCCAGGGATCCTTCTCAATTATTCTTCCTCAATGACTTACAGAGGTGATAAGGAAGGCCTAAATTCAATTGGATCGAGCAATAACCAGCAACAGCTGACACCCACATAGCTGATGTTTTGGCGGTGTCGGAGTGGTCAAATCTGTGAGCAGCTGCTCTTGTGATCATTGTCAGAAATCTACACCCCTCCAACTCACAAAAGTTCCGAATTAGAAAGTCTAGGCTATATAGAAATGATGACGCTCAAATTGAAAAACATTAAATTGAGGATTATATCAGTTTAATTGTGTAGATTACATCTCACATTCCAGCGTTCAAACTTGTAAACAATGCTACAAGGGATTTCCGTTCAGCCAATGGCAATGTCCGCTTTAGGTATAATGCCGGGAGCCGCTTGTGGATTTGAAAATTAGAAAAAGTGACAATTTAACCTGGACCTCAGTCTCAAAATACACATCAGCCAATTAAAATTGTTGATTTACTCACGTGATAGAACGCTACATTGTAGCAGGTCCCATCAGATAACCTGGCACATGTTAGCCCTATGCCAACCTCACCAGGTGGCAGTGTAGACAATTAGGCCTAAGAACTGGCACACAGCAGCATTTAGCTGAACACACTACTACTGTGTTCAAGAGAAACACTTTAAATGTTGTCATTCAACGAGCATGAAACTTCAGTCACAAACCGTGGTTTAATTGAGCAGGAGTGACCCGGAGCGCGGCTCCTGCACCTTGGGCCCAAGGGAGAGCCAGGTGGATCCGAGCTCCAGCACATAACATTTCAAAATATTAAAGTATGATAAACCATCATGTCAATCAATCAGTTTAACTCAAAATAATACCTTTACCCAACTCTAATTACCCCAATTTACACTTATTGTGAGTAAACTAAATTTGAGTAACAATACATGAATATACTATTTGAGTTGGATAAACATATTTCAAGTTAGATGGTTGACATGCCAATTACATGTTGGGAGGAGACAGTGACTGATTAAGCACAGAACACAATCCTTATAAAACAGTTCCATATTTATTGCAAAATATTTTTGTACAGAATACAACTGAAAAAAACATTAACATAAGAATGGACAGTAAGGCCAACAGAACTCCAAGTGCTGTACTGTACACACACCAATAGTAACATTTGTTGCTAAAATATTATGTATGTACTTCTCATAGCAAACCTCTAGTGGTATATTTCAAAACCTCCTGGCTCTTCTAAAGTATTATTACCTTTACCTGTGCACAGAGACTACTCACATGACCCCAGATGACAATATTTGATTATCTAATTAATTCAATCAGAAATGCTCGCTATACTCATGACTAAAAAAAAAAATGTTTGGGCTCCATTTTTTTGGATTGATATACTTTGGATCAGAATGCTTTAATATCAGTTGTTAATCAGAAGCGCAGTCTCAAATGACATCCTATTCCCTATGTAGTGCACCACCTTTTACCAGAGCCACGCACATCCTTTTGAAGATTTGGCACTGGTGCAATGTTAGTAGTACAGTGCCTTGCGAAAGTATTCGGCCCCCTTGAACTTTGTGACCTTTTGCCACGTTTCAGGCTTCAAACATAAAGATATAAAACTGTATTTTTTTGTGAAGAATCAACAAGTGGGACACAATCATGAAGTGGAACGACATTTATTGGATATCTCAAACTTTTTTAACAATTCAAAAACTGAAAAATTGGGCGTGCAAAATTATTCAGCCCCTTTACTTTTAGGGCAGCAAACTCTCTCCAGAAGTTCAGTGAGCATCTCTGAATGATCCAATGTTGACCTAAATGACTAATGATGATAAATACAATCCACCTGTGTGTAATCAAGTCTCCGTATAAATGCACCTGCACTGTGATAGTCTCAGAGGTCCGTTAAAAGCGCAGAGAGCATCATGAAGAACAAGGAACACACCAGGCAAGTCCGAGATACTGTTGTGAAGAAGTTTAAAACCGGATTTGGATACAAAAAGATTTCCCAAGCTTTAAACATCCCAAGGAGCACTGTGCAAGCGATAATATTGAAATGGAAGGAGTATCAGACCACTGCAAATCTACCAAGAACTGGCCGTCCTTCTAAACTTTCAGCTCATACAAGGAGAAGACTGATCAGAGATGCAGCCAAGAGGCCCATGATCACTCTGGATGAACTGCAGAGATCTACAGCTGAGGTGGGAGACTCTGTCCACAGGCCAACAATCAGTCATATATTGCACAAATCTGGCCTTTATGGAAGAGTGGCAAGAAGAAAGCCATTTCTTAAAGATATCCATAAAAAGTGTTGTTTAAAGTTTGCCACAAGCCACCTGGGAGACACACCAAACATGTGGAAGAAGGTGCTCTGGTCAGATGAAACCAAAGTTGAACTTTTTGGCAACAATGCAAAATGTTTGGCGTAAAAGCAACACAGCGCATCACCCTGAACACACCATCCCCACTGTCAAACATGGTGGTGGCAGCATCATGTTTGGGCGTGCTTTTCTTCAGCAGGGACAGGGAAGATGGTTAAAATTGATGGGAAGATGGATGGAGCCAAATACAGGACCATTCTGGAAGAAAACCTGATGGAGTCTGCAAAAGACCTGAGACTGGGATGGAGATTTGTCTTCCAACAAGACAATGATCCAAAACATAAAGCAAAATCTACAATGGAATGGTTCAAAAATAAACATATCCAGGTGTTGGAATGGCCAAGTCAAAGTCCAGACCTGAATCCAATCGAGAATCTGTGGAAAGAACTGAAAACTGCTGTTCACAAATGCTCTCCATCCAACCTCAGAGATCGAGCTGTTTTGCAAGGAGGAATGGGAAAGAATTTCAGTCTCTCGGAGAGACATACCCCAAGCGACTTACAGCTGTAATCGCAGCAAAAGGTGGCGCTACAAAGTATTAACTTAAGGGGGCTGAATAATTTTGCACGCCCAATTTTTCAGTTTTTGATTTGTTAAAAAAAGTTTGAAATATCCAATAAATGTCGTTCCACTTCATGATTGCGTCCCACTTGTTGTTGATTCTTCACAAAAAAATACAGTTTTATATCTTTATGTTTGAAGCCTGAAATGTGGCAAAAGGTCGCAAAGTTCAAGGGGGCCGAATACTTTCGCAAGGCACTGTACTTCTGAGTAAACCTTACTTTCCTCTCTCCCATGCAGCTTTACAAGGCAGAGGTTACAGGTTACATTTTTCTGACATTCAAATGTTCATCTTAATTGGCTCTCCCAAAGTTGGGATCTAATGTTACAAAACCCCTGTCACTGGAAGTTTACAATAGAAAAATTAAATAGAAGATTAAAATATATCAATTTCTTTTAATGCATAAGCCCTTCGGAAACAAACCAAACATTACAAAGGATGATTAACGATAAAGTACAATCCAAAATGCTTTGCCAAACACAGATTGGGGAGGGTTTCTTCCAAGTAGGATGACTATGATGTGAGACAGACATCTGTTTGAGAGAAAAAAGATACATGACAAGAAAACAGTCCAAAGGCTGCCAAAATTCCACATAGTGACGAAATAAAGAAAAAGCAAATACATGCTCATTATTTTCTGGCTCAGCTTTGGTAGTTCACACACCTCGCTTGATCAATATATCGTTCCTGTTCTGTATTGGAGGATTGATTCATCATCGTGTACAGTATCAATGTTCTTCCTCTATTTAGAGGACACAAAGGCCTCCAGAAGTCAAGTCATTCTGTCCAAAAAGAGTCCAAAGTTGACCTAAACATAATGACAAACCTCTCTGCACCACCAAATGGGCTGAGCCCTGTCTGAGGCTGAGTGTGATGATGCTAGCAAGCAGGTCTGTGGGCTGTGTAGTACAACACTACACACTGAGGAGTATAACAGACGCTCAGGTTCAGATGAACAGACACAGGCTTCGATTATGCTTTCGATACATATCTATAAAGAACAAAGCCGATGGGTATCTGGGTGATGGTATAATGAAAATTAGTTGCACTTTGTCATCTGACAAAGTCTTTCCTTTGAAGCAGCACGCAAACCCCTCTCTACAATGGTGTAATTTAAACAATTTCATACCTAAAGCAGGAAAGGTATGTTGGACCGAAGTGAACTTATCCACAGGTCTATTCTGCTATAAAAGCTCTAGCTGTTGTGTTACCAGATCTCAACTACAAGTCCCTTAATGAAGACACACCAAATTGTCAGATGGCTCCAACGTAAAAAGGGTTGACAAAAAAAACATTCCGTAACCTTTGATACTAGAAGTGTTTCAATGAATCAGGACCCTGAGTAGAGAAGGACATAGGCTTGGGTGAAATTTCAGCAGAAATCCTTTTTTTACTGAGCAAACACCAAAAATAATATGACTTTAGCTAAATAGAAACACCTTTAGACATAAATAACTCAGTACTAATTACTGGTACTCTTAAAACCACACATCTAACCAAACCCACAACACAGTCTTCAGCTTAGAATATGCATATACTCATGCATATATAAAGTGTGTATTTTCCCCTTGTGTACGTACGGCAAGCGTGAGGGGCTATACAGAGGAGCCTTTAGTTATACCATCACCCTCAGGAGACTAACACTGATAACAAAGAGCTTCATACGAAGGAGAGCAAACATAATACACCGGATTCAAGACAGGGAGGGAGACATCAGCCAGTTCTCTGCAGCCTTGTAAACAGGGGAGGCAAGACAGGCAAACAGGGGGAACAGGGTGGGATGCAATCTAACAGGGAGTAACAGACATCCTCTTAGAGCAGCACAGGTGATGGACTATTCAGAGGGACTCCCTGGTTCGTAGGGATGTCCTCCTTGTGGACCAATGGGAATGGAGCTTGCAGCACTACTGCCTCCTCCTGACGCAACCCGCTGTGGCTGCTACACACTGGGAGCCACGGACAAAGCATTGCCGAGCATTTCAGGGGCCATGACTGGATTTGAAGAAATGAAGAAACAGGCAACAACAAAACAAAAAAAATCAGTACGACCACATCCAGCTCATTGACACTGCTGGGAACCCTGGGTGCAACGTCACGCAATGGAACACAACAAAGCACAGCAGCTGAGCCAGGATGGACGATCGAGTGGCTAATCCCAAAGGACTGAGGAGCAGACTGACTGGGCCACAGGGGGAGGGGAAGAGAGGAAGAAAGGAGGAGGGCCTGGTTCAGACAAAGAGCTGGATGCGCTCCCGGATGGTCTGCCTGCAGATGGGGCAGGTCTTGAGGGCGGCACTGCAGTCGATGCAGGAGGCGTGGCCGCACTGGAAAACCAGCTTGATATGGTTGTCGATGCAGATGGGGCAGGTGATGCGCTCCTCCATCTGGCGGTAGCGTGACTGCAGCTGCTCCAGCAGGTTGTGCTGCTCGGAGTTCTCCGAGCCCGGGCTGCAGTCCACCTCTGTCTGGTCTGGAGGGAGAGGAAGGTGATACACATCATTCACTTCAACATCACACAGTATTGTGATCTGTACTATTATTAGTATGACCCGGACAACTTCTATTTATCAATTTCTACCAATGCTCCTCACCGACACGCATCAATAAAAATCTGAAAACAAGACAGGCCTTCTACTCATCTGTGGTATCATTACCTTGTCTAATTTTCTTTGTGATCGTGACCTGGCACTTGATGCATTTCTTCATGCGATGAGCACACTCTGTGGAGAGATTAGGGAGAAGCACAAGGAGTTACCTCAGATCCCAAACATCAAGACCTCAATCCTAAAATAAGGTACCGAGTACAATTGTGGGAACATCAAAGGCCAGTTTCCCCAGATACAGATTAAACCTAGTCCTGGACTAAAACCCCTTTCAATGGATGCATTTTAGTCCAGGACTATCCTGAATGCTCCAGATGCCACCCCACACGCCACTCACACCAGGGCTTGACATACATTTCTTTTGCCACTTACCCTTCTGACAAGTAGGACTGATATTTTTACTTGTCCGAAAGCTGAAGTCACTTGTCCCAACAAATAAAAAAGGACCCTAACACCATCGGCCAAAAGGGTGACTGAAAATGAGTGAAGTACATCGGAGGAATCTGAAATAATGTCTATGCTTGCCCATAGACCACATGTCAAAGTTGTTCCATGGAGGTCAGAGTGTCTGTGGGTTTTTGCTTCTCCCTTGTAATTAATTGATTGAATAAAAGTCACTGATTAGTAAGGAACTCCCCTCACCTGGTTGTCTAGGTCTTAATTGAAAGATAAAACTAGCAGACACATGGCCTTCCATGGAATGAGTTTGACACCACTGCAATTAGATGACATTATTGTCCCCTATAGCTACCATCCAAAATAATCTACAAAAAAATTGATAAAAAGAAAGAAGACCGCTACACATTTGGCTGGCATGCTACAGGAGGGACAAGCGCAATCATGACATTGACCAAATATACAGTGGGGCAAAAAATATTTAGTCAGCCACCGATTGTGCAAATTCTCCCACTTAAAAAGATGAGAGGCCTGTAATTTTCATCATAGGTACACTTCAACTTGACAGACAAAATTAGAAAAAAAATCCAGAAAATCTCATTGTAGGATTTTTAAGGAATTTATTTGCAAATTATGGTGGAAAATAAGTATTTGGTCAATAACAAAAGTTTATCTCAATACTTTGTTATATACTCTTTGTTGGCAATGACAGAGGTCAAACGTTTTCTGTTAGTCTTCACAAGGTTTTCACACACTTTTGCTGGTATTTTGGCCCATTCCTCCATGCAGATCTCCTCTAGAGCAGTGATGTTTTGGGGCTGTTGCTGGGCAACACAGATTTTCAACTCCCTCCAAAGATTTTCTATGGGGTTGAGATCTGGAGACTGGCTAGGCCACTCCAGGACCTTGAAATGCTTCTTACGAAGCCACTCCTTCGTTGCCCAGGCGGTGTGTTTGGGATCATTGTCATGCTGAAAGACCCAGCCACGTTTCATCTCAATGCCCCTGCTGATGGAAGGAGGTTTTCACTCAAAATCTCACGATACATGGCCCCATTCATTCTTTCCTTTACACTGATTAGTCGTCCTGGTCCCTTTGCAGAAAAACAGCCCCAAAGCATGATGTTTCCACCCCCATGCTTCACAGTAGGTATGGTGTTCTTTGGATGCAACTCAGCATTCTTTGTCCTCCAAACACGACAAGTTGAGTTTTTACCAAAACGTTCTATTTTGGTTTCATCTGACCATATGACATTCTCCCAATCTTCTTCTGGATCATCCAAATGCTCTCTAGCAAACTTCAGACGGGCCTGGACATGTACTGGCTTTAAGTAGGGGGACACGTCTGGCACTGCAGGATTTGAGTCCCTGGCGGCGTTGTGTGTTACTGATGGTAGGCTTTGTTACTTTGGTCCCAGCTCTCTGCAGGTCATTCACTAGGTCCCCCCGTGTGGTTCTGGGATTTTTGCTCACAGTTTTCTTTCTTGTGATCATTTTGACTCCACGGGTGAGATCTTGCGTGGAGCCCCAGATCGAGTGAGATTATCAGTGGTCTTGTATGTCTTCAATTTCCTAATAATTGCTCCCACAGTTGATTTCTTCAAATCAAGCTGCCTACGTATTGCAGATTCAGTCTTCCCAGCCTGGTGCAGGTCTACAATTTTGTTTCTGGTGTCCTTTGACAGCTCTTTGGTCTTGGCCATAGTGGAGTTTGAAGTGTGACTGTTTGAGGTTGTGGACAGGTGTCTTTTATACTGATAACAAGTTCAAACAGGTGCCATTAATACATGTAACGAGTGGAGGACAGAGGAGCCTCTTAAAGAAGATGTTACAGGTCTGTGAGAGACAGAAATCTTGCTTGTTTGTAGGTGACCAAATACTTATTTTCCAACATCATTTTCAAATAAATTAATTAAAAATCCTAAAAGGATCTCATTATTACCTTAAAGGATCTCATTATTACCTTAGGCCTCACCTTAAACAATGTAAAACTTTCTGAAATGACTAATTCATTCTTTGATCATGAAATTGCAGGGCAGGACAGATCTAGCATGCATTAAACTGAAAGAGTGACTTAATAGGCCAAGTCATATTCATGTCAAATGGAGAGAAAATAGAACATTTGGGATCCTACAACAATAAGATACTGAGTGTTGGATATAGGCAATTTACTGAGAATGTCAACCATGTACGCCCTGCTGTGCACTGCAGCATCACCGCTGCCTTATCCAATTCTGATTGGACTAATTGTTTGATATTGTAATTTTTTACTTGTCCATTTAGACAACTGAAATCTATATTCTGGTTGTCTGACTATTTTTATTTTTTTATTTTACCTAGGCAAGTCAGTTAAGAACAAATTCTTATTTTCAATGACGGCCTAGGAACAGTGGGTTAACTGCCTGTTCAGGGGCAGAACGACAGATTTGTACCTTGTCAGCTCGGGGGTTTGAACTTGCAACCTTCCGGTTACTAGTCTAACGCTCTAACCATTAGGCTACCCTGCCTACAAGCCTTAATGTCGAGCTCTGTATACTATCCATCTACCTTCACAGGCAACAATGTGCTGGCAGGGGCAGAAGAGGACGAGCAGGGCCAGCTCGGAGCAGATGAGGCACTCGCTGGGCCCTGGCAGGGCGGGCATGGCCAGGTTGGTCATGGTGTTGGGCGTTGTGTGGACCCGCCGTAGGCTGGTGCTGCTCAGTGACGTGCCACACGTGATGGCCTGCAGCCGCTGCAACCTAAAAGGAACGGATGGATGGAAGACTGATTTGGTATACATACTGTATGATTAGAGGACAAATCCTATCTTCTTTCTTTTGGTTAGTTATTTGTTCTGCTCTTTTCTTTATCACTTATTTTAAAGCCCATTTATGTCTGATTGGGGCATTAATCTCCAGGCTGAGCCATCGGATTGAGGAGTGTGAGAGGTGTTGTTATAATAGTCACTGGCTGCTGTATGTACCGGTACTTCTCGGAGAAGCTCTTGATGAGCTGCAGCACGGCTGTATCCGCCACCAAGTCCAGGGGGCTCTTGCCCTTGTGGTTCGCATAGTTGATATCGGCGCCCTCCTGTGCCAGGAAACAGGCGATGGCCGCGCCCACGCTCAGATCTGTGTTACCCATCAACCCCGAGCTGCTCAGCTACACAGGAGACATGAAGAGGGAGGGAGAAGGAGGGGAAGAAGAAAGAGAATTGAGTTCTGATGAACCTTTAATCTGGTAAATTAAAGGAATCACATAAGTGAGCTTGAAAGCCGCACACATAAGATATAGCAGAGAGAGACAGACAGTACAGTGTACAACAACCACAACAAGAGTATAATTACTGGGGACATAAGATTACACTAAAGCTAGTAACTGATCATTAGTATAAATTCATCAATAATCTTCTATTAATTATAGTAACCAGTGGCATGTCAGAGATGCAAGCTGCACACCTGTTTACTAAATTCAAAGGGCATGTCTGGTCCTCATACACAGACTAGAGTACCGCAAGGGTGTGTTGTCACTAAACCCAATGCACCCCAGCTGGACAAATCCAGAACCCCCCCCCCTCCTTTGCTGACAATGTGAATACAGGGTACTAAGACTGGCCACCTTGAGATGGCCAGTTTGTGTTTGTTTACCCCATCCATCCACCAAGCCCCAAAAAAGGCTTGGCGGTTGGCCAGCATTGTTTGAGCGCTGCAGTGTTTGGGGTCGTGCCGATATGAGAGGATGCCCTTCGCCAGTGGCAGCTAGAACACAATGCTGATGATTTGCATTTACATAAAGCTCTTCTCAAAATAACAGTGCTTTATGTTGTAATTGTGCAGTTATTGGGGGGTAACTAATTCCTTCCACCAACAATCTGTTGCACCTACCTGGGGGTGTAGTCATACAAGGCTCTGTTGTTACCTTGTCCATATTGTAAAAGATAACCCAATAACCTACTTAGCTAATAGAAGGAACTATTTTTTTTTTTAAATAGAGGTGAGGAGTGATTGTACCTATATGAAGCTGGGGGAGAATATCTCACACCATCCTTCTCCTGGCTTGGGCTCCATATTTACATGCTTCAGCCAACTCCATTGGCTACCATTGTGAACAAAAATCAGAGGAGTTTGGCTAAAGCCCATTTGGGACCAGGCTGCCCGGTTAAGGATGTGATCAGGACAACATAGAAAAACGAGCCTGTTGGAACTAGGTAGGTCAGTTTCAAATGTATATGAATGGAGGACAATGTCAGAAATGCAGGAATTCCTGACTAATCAAGAAGGATCACACCCCTCCTCACAGTCCTACCTGACAGTAGAGCGAGGACGATGATGAGCCCGGGCCCCCCTCTCCTCTCTCCTGTGTGGTGGTTGTGGTGCTGGAGGTGGCCGGGGTGAGCTTGGCATTGGCCAGCTGCGGGCGGCTGAGGGCCACATGCATGGCCGTGTCCCCGTCCTCGTCCTCCACGTTGACATCGGCGCCCTCGGCCACCAGCAGCTGCACCAAGTCCCCGTGGCCCTGCGTCACCGCCAGCTGCAACGGCGTCTGGTTGCGGTTGTTGCGGATGTTGATGTCGCAGCGGCCCTGAGAGAAGGTGGGTGAGAGGCCAGGGAAAGTTAGTTGGTGTGGTCGTTTTGAAGCGTAAAGGTACACGTTGATTTAATATAACTTTGTGATCATCTTTAGGTATTGCTGTCATGTAAACAATTTTGGAAGGCTAAGGTACAAATGTTAGATTGTATGTGTTTGCTTTTTATGTCACTGTCCTGTGACTGCCTGGTATCTAAGTATTGTCCTGTGACTGCCTGGTATCTAAGTATTGTCCTGTGACTGCCTGGTATCTAAGTATTGTCCTGTGACTGCCTGGTATCTAAGTATTGTCCTGTGACTGCCTGGTATCTAAGTATTGTCCTGTGACTGCCTGGTATCTAAGTATTGTCCTGTGACTGCCTGGTATCTAAGTATTGTCCTGTGACTGCCTGGTATCTAAGTATTGTCCTGTGACTGCCTGGTATCTAAGTATTGTCCTGTGCTGTTTTGTTCCTATTATGCTGTACTGTACTAAGATTGTGCACGGAGGGGTCAATTGGCTGGAAGAATACAACATTAAGGACAAACGGCTGATTTCGCTTTTCTAGGGCAGAAAAAGGTTCAAATGCTTGTGTTTCTTGTCAGAAACATTTAGGTCTTTAGGCCTAAGACTTGGTAAAAACAACTAGACCTAATGGTTCCACATAGCACTTTTTTTATTTAATGTAGCCTATATTCAAATCCAGATGCATCTTATTTGAAAGACATAGCCTATAGGATGGGCTAAAATATATTATTTTGTTTAGGCTCCTTTACTTATTTTGTTACTTATAGTTCTTATTTTAAGATTTGTACAGTTAGATAGGAAAAAGGCATATCCTAATTGGCCTATTTGTTTTTCTTGGGATAAGCCAATGTTCATTCGTTACAAAGAAAGTTCCAAATAATAATTTTGTTTTATCTGATTGTCTATCTAGGATTTTTACAGTTCGATAGGCAAAAGGCATAGCCTAAGGATAATGGGCCTATTCGTTTTTAGCCCAATGTTCATTTAAGTGTTATAAAGAATATTATAAGCTAAATATTAATTTGTTTTATCTGATTGTTGTTGACTTTTATATAAATGCCAAATTTTTAAGCTATTGAAAATACAGACTCAGATCATTCATTTACAGTGCCTTGCGAAAGTATTCGGTCCCCTTGACCTTTGCGACCTTTTGCCACATTTCAGGCTTCAAACATAAAGATATAAAACTGTATTTCTTTGTGAAGAATCAACAACAAGTGGGACACAATCATGAAGTGGAACGACATTTATTCTAGTACTTGTAATGTTTAGTGTGGCATTTCTGTCCCAGTTTCAAAGGATGCTGTCAATGCAGAATTAAGGAAAGTTTCTTGGAAAGTTCATTTTAAGCCAACAAGTCGTTGAAAGTGTTGCATGGAAACAACAACTCTTCCAGCTGCTCCACAACCGAAAATGTCATATCTGTTAACAGCCACCAGGAGGAGGTCTCCTTCATAACTCTGGGGAGCAGTGAGCGAAGGGGAGACAGAAAGACACAGAGATATACAGGCTGGGTGAAACCCCTTTTTAGCCCCGTTCCTTACTTCTTTTACAAGGATCTCGGCCACGTCTCGGTGGTTGTTGAGGGCGGCCAGGTGCAGAGCCGAGAAGCCGTCCTCCTTCTTGACGTCCACCAGCTGACGCGCCCGAGCCAAGATCTTCTCCGTGGCCCTGTGGAAACAAATGGCCTTGAGTTCAGATGGGATATATAGTGCACGACTCATATAATGTACATGTTTCGTGCCTTGGGGACAGAAGAGTGCTTTATGGATTATAATCACACACACACACACGGAAACCCTGGAATCAGAGACTGTGTTGTGACGTAGGTCAATGTGTCACATCGGTAGCTTAAGGGGCATTTGGATGATGGCACAGACAGCTGCTTCAGGAGTTAGAACTAAGCCGTCATAAGAAGGAAAGGAAACGACACAGCCAGCGAGCCCCAACATTGGTCAGGGATTTCCATTAGGCAGTGCTAAGCGTTTTACTAAGGAGCAGCAGCTCTGAAAAGCATTGACCTCCAGCTCTCGGCTGAACTTGCATTAAAGGATTGCCGTTGTTCATTCCTAACACCCTCCTCCTCCCCCGTCACACATCTCACTCTACCATCAGTCACTTCCTCCACCATTCCCACACTCAGATAAATCTTCCTCAAGCACTCATCATAATTCACTCTAATTCACACCACACATTCATGCCACAAAATGTTTTCTATAACTACTTCCACAGACTTTCGCCAATCTCCATAGTGTGCAAAGTGAGAGGTGGTGGTGGTGGTGGAAAGACTGAGCTGGGGCTTTGAGGAAGAATAGGACGGGTGTATTGAATAATCCTGCTTTGTTATTCAAGCACTGGGTTTTGATATTGCAGTCCGTCGAGGGGCTGGCTGGCTGTAAAGCAGGGCTGTCCGTGTCCATCCTCTGCGCCGGCTGCTTTATGGCGTGTGAAATTGAACTCAACAGACCTTAGTTAGTCAGTGCCCCAGTCCCTTAGCCCCTTAGCCCTGGCCTGTACAGTATTATTCAGTTCTCGGGCCACTGCAGATAGGCAGGCTCCTTCCCATTAGTTAGTTGTTTTTAACTTGCATCTCAATTTTAATAATCTAATGTCAACATGAAGCATTTGCATCTCCAAGTTACTGTTAAATAATTTGAAATGTCATGAGGCATCTATGAATTATATTCTTCAAGAAAAATGTAAATGACCACTACTAAACAGCAAATTAGACATTTGAGTGTCGACTCGACTGGGTAACCGTTTAGTTTAAGTAATTACAGTAGTGTACAGTAAAAGCACGGTCAGAGGATGCATAGTCAAATTATTTCTGCTGCGGAGTGCAATAAGGGGGTTTAATGCAGCATTATTTATGATAGCAACAAAGTGCTGCTAATTGCCGCCCTCATTAACACATGCTCATCTATTTCAGATGCATTACTGTACACGACCAGCAGAGCTGGCTGGGACGAAACAAAAGGCCTGGGAATTGCCAGGGACCTCACGAAAATATATTATCATGATGCTTAGGTGCCGATACGATATGTATTGCGATTCTCAAGATACTTAGGTGCCGACACGATATCTAATGTGATTCTCATGACTCATGTACATGTATTGTGATTTGATACTAAGATTTCATTGCGATTTGATGTTCCATACATATTTCTCACTATGTCTGCTGCATAGAGATAAGAGAGCATGATAAAAGTTTGATCTGTCATGGAAATAAAAGTGCTGAAAACATGATGGCTCACTATTTTAAAAAAAGATGGGGAACAAGATATACAATGAAAAAAACCAGAGTTTTGGCGCAGGTACAGCATTGAATTTTTTTTATTTTTTACAAATCAATATAATATCGTCCAAAATAATGTTGCGATATGTAACTGTATAGATCACCCCCCCCCATCCCTAGGAAACAACCAGCAGATGGGCATGGTCAGCCAGCCTTGCTAGAAGCAGCTCACCACATACTGTACTACTGGTGGGGGGGACATCCAGGTCATTTGTACCTGCAGTACGGATCACATAGGGAGGAGGGTAGGCAAAATGGAGGGTGGATAGAGAGGTTGTCACGGCTGCCTCCCTCGCTCCTCCATCAAAACTGCATCTCTCAGATCCCCCCTACCCCTCCCCACTTCGCAAGCTCATAGTCCCGCCCCCTCCCCTTGCAGCACTTGGAAAGTGTTTCTGATTGGATTTTTGCCCAATCACTCCGTCGCATCTTACCTCGCCTCCCCTCGGTTTAGATTTCTGCATCATTTCCATAATAGCCCCTGCACATTCATGAATATTCCCATATCTACGAGGCATTACTGTCTTAACATGAGCTCAAACAGCACGACTTGAGGGCATTCCAATGCTATGATAATGACTACACTAGAGAGCAAATGTATTTTTGGGTTATCATCGTTTGGTATTAATCGTGGACTCATTGGGGAAATAAACATCGCTTCTAAGTGACATTGATTTTAGGAGGTGGAAAGAGATGTGTGTTCATTTGCTGAGTAACTATGTGACGCAGAGGGACAGAGGAAGTCATCTCAGATGTTTAATGTTGCTGTGGTTGGACTGTGTGTGAGGGATAAGACCTAGCTGGGGTAAGTACAGACAGATGGACTGGCCTTTGGCTGGGAGCCTGGCTGGGGACACGGGAAGGAGCACTGAGAGCCCAGGTCACCAGATAGAGAGATGAAGAGAGAGATTGAGGAAGATTGGAGAGAGGGAGGGAGGGTGAGAAGAGACAGCGGCGAGCGAGAAAGAGGGAAAGAGAGTGTAGGGAGCTCCAGTACTCCTCTGGCTGCCTGTGTCTGGGGAGCTCCAGTACTCCTCTGGCTGCCTGTGTCTAGGGAGCTCCAGTACTCCTCTGGCTGCCTGTGTCTGGGGAGCTCCAGTACTCCTCTGCCTTCCGAGAATCCTTTTAGAACTAGGTTCTTTCTCCATTTCCTCAGATAAACTAAATAAATACCTTCAACCAAATAAACAAATGCACATTTGAGAGGAGCAAGAGAAAAATTAGATAATTATGACTAAACTCAAAACCACTTTAAGGTTGCTACTTTGGGGTAAAAGAAACTCAAATAACTAAACAATGAAAGAAACACAGACACTTGGGCATCTTTCAGCAAAAAACCCTAAAGGCCAAAAGCTGAAACGAGTTGGTTCTACTTTTAACAATAAATACACTTTTTTTTATTCCGTTGTTCTCCACTATACCTCAGCATGCATGCATACATAACTACAAAAAGTTTGAATACCACTGCTGTAATACATGTACAGTGGGGAGAACAAGTATTTGATACACTGCCGATTTTGCAGGTTTTCCTACTTACAAAGCATGTAGAGGCAAATGAATGACTTAAAAATCATACAATGTGATTTTCTAGATTTTTAGATTCCGTCTCTCACAGTTGAAGTGTACCTATGATAAATATTACAGAACTCTACATGCTTTGTAAGTAGGAAAACCTGCAAAATCAGCAGCGTATCAAATACTTGTTCTCCCCACTGTGTGTGTATGTGACCAATAACATTTGATTTGATTTGGGGAGGAGGGTCCTGGCTTGTGGCACAAATCCCATACTGATAATATACTTTTTCGTGCTTCAGGTTCAATTCATCTATATGTGACTTTGTTGAGCTTCACAATCAACTGTAGAAACTTTTGGATTCCTTGGACATGATTGCTGCCAAACCTTGTCCATAGACTGCTTACAGGGTAAGGAAACCAATTTGTAATTTGGGTGAATTATCCCTTTAACAGTAACACAAGTGTCTTGCTATATGGTGTTGGGTTAAGCAAAGCCAGTTGCTCTAGACCCAACTCCAGTCCTCCAGTATCCCCAACAGCACACATTTTTGTTGTAGCCCCAGACAAACTCACTTGATTGAACTCATTGAGGGCCTGATGAATAGTTGACAACTTGAATCAGGTGTGCTTGTCTGGGGCTACAATAGAAATGTGTACTGTTGGGGGTATTGAGGACTGGAGTTGGGAACCACTGGTTACGCCATGACTAACAGACTGTTCTGATGCCAATAGAATGTCTAACAGTTGCGTTCTGATGTACTTCAATCACTTGTTGGGTCTATAAGCATTTGTTCTGACCTGTATTTCAGTCCTATCACCCTGAATAAGGCACAGTCTTTTTGGGGGTGTGCGCCAGCTCAAGCTTTCACTAGACTCTGGGGTTTAAAGGCCTGACGAAGAACAAAACTGAAAGCAATATTACGACTTTAAACACTGTTGGGCTGGGTATTCTAGTCATTGCCGAAACAAATGTATTTCACCCTGGCTTTGGTAACTAAACTGAAATCAGATCAAAGTCATTGTGGACTCTTTGCCAGCACTAGGGTTTTTTGTTTCTGTTTCTGAGATCTGCGCCTTCTGTCTGTATCTGGTATATACTTATTCAATGCAACACCACTACCCTGATTGTTTGAGCACAAACTACCAGTTCATCATCACAAACTGTATGGACAAAGAATGTAGCCTAGCCATGAATGTGTGTGGGACTTCTTGAGTGTCTTCTCTCTCAGTGTTAATAGTGCTGGTGGGAAGAGAAGGAGGGCGAGAGACAGGAGAGCCTGGCTGTTCTCAGTGCTGAGGCTCATGGGAACAGAAGCTGTGTGGGAGCTTCCCATCTCAGCCTGATGTGTGTTAGGGCTGGACTGTATACGGTATTTTATGATATACTGGTATTGATGCAGGGACCACTTTGGGTTTTTACTTTACCTTTACCTTTACTTTACTCTCTGCCCTTTCTTTCCGTGCCACTTTCCACACAGACCTAGCCCCGCCCCCTGTCACTCAAGGAGCGCATTTGTTGGTCCTCTACCACGAGACACTTGTGTTCAATCTGCATGGTCAATGCAGCACATGCAACAATGTTATTGACAATAATGCTGTTTTCACTTTGCTTCTTAATATAAATCCACTAGCGTTCTAATATTACACTATTCGTTTGTGTTTCTTAAATCAGCAAACAGCTATTTTTTATTTCCTTAGCAAGTTGCCCTAAATTTTGTGAGACGCTAATTGTTAGCCGCTAATGCTAATAGCTAGCTACCTAGCAAATAAATGTACTGAGTAAGAGCAAACGTAGCTAGCTAATACAGCCTGATAATACCAGTGATGGTGTAGACCTAAATCATCATGTTGTTTGTGCAACAGTATCTTCTAAATCAAAGAGGACTATGCAAAGCAAGAATATGTTAGCTACATGAAGTAGCTAAGAGAAAATTGCAATGTAGCCAAAGTTTATAGGGTCCCCTAAGAAACACTTATTAGCAATTCATTTCCTACCCTGTCACAAAAACTCCTCCCTGGGATTTTAATTCGTTAGAAGTCTTTATATTTTTGCTCTAATTCGCAAGTCAAATCGCAATTGCAACATTTGGTTAAAGATAAATCCTACATTATTTGCCCATATTGTGCAGCCCTACGTGGCAGTGTGTAAATGATCTCAATGGAGCAGTGGTGTAGAGTACTTAAGTAAAAATGCTTTCAAGTACTACTTAAGTAATTTTTTTGCTATCTTTACTTTACTATCTAAAAAATGTTTTTGACAGCTTTTACTTTTACTTCACTACAATCCTAAATAAGATACTGTACTTTTTACTCCATACATTTTCCCTGGAACCTAAAAGTACTTTTTCAATGCTTAGCAGGACAGGAAAATGGTCCAATTCACGCACTTGTCAAGAGAACATCCCTGGTCATCTACTGCCTCTGATCTGGAGGACTCATAAACACAAATGCTTTGTTTGTAAATTATGTCTGAGTGTTGGAGTGTGCCCCTGGCTATACATACATTTTTTTTAAACAAGAAAATGGTTAGCTTAATATAAGGAATTTGAAATTATTTATACTTTTACTTTTGATACTTAATTACATTTACTTTTGATACACAAGTATATTTAAAACCAAATACTTTTAGACTTTTACTAAAGTAGTATTTTACTGGGTGACTTTCCCTTTTACTTGAATCATTTTTTAATTAACACCATCTTTACTTTTACTCAAGTATGACAATTGGGTACTTTTTCGACCACTGCAATTGAGTGCATGCAGGAAATGCAGAAATGATAAAGTGCTGAAATTTGTTTTGGTTGAAGTTGAATTGAATACTATAAAACAATCGGAATGGAGAGACTTATTGATATCACTTAGAATGTATGTGTTGCCTTCCTCGGATTACTCACTACTCATAAAGGAAATGTAGAACTTGTATTATTCAAAAACTAAAAATACCGTCAAATACCGTTCAACTTTAAAAAAATACTTTGGCCATATCGCCCAGTCCTAGTTTGTGTGTGTGCGAAGAGTATGAGGGTTGTAGTGAGCTGTAGCTAGTATGTGTGTGTAGTGTATAGTCTAGTAGTATGTGTGTGTAGTGTATAGTCTAGTAGTATGTGTGTGTAGTGTCTAGTACTTACAGCTAGTTGCCTTTAAGGGTGGCGTGGTGTGTGTAGTGTGTATGAGGTAATGTGTAGTGTACAGCAGCAGTGTGGTACTCACAGCTTGTTGCCTTTGAGGGCTGCGTGGTGCAGCAGGTTGAAGCCGCGGTTGTTCTGCTGGGTGAAGTCGATGTTGGGCACCACCGCCAGGATCTCAATGATGTTCCGGAAGTCTTTGGCGATGGCGTCGTGCAGTGGTGTGTCTCCATACGAGTCCTGGTGGGATAGGAGGAGAAAGTAGTTAGCCCTATAATAAATTATATGAGGTTAGTTTAGAGGATGGTAGCCCCTAAAGGAGAGGGTTATAACTTGGGCAGGGAGAGCTGATCCTAAATCTGTACAGCATATTGTCCTAATAGCAGTCCTGGAGGGAAGTGAGATATGGCCGTAAAGGTACACATATTCGTACAAAACCATTCGGTACAGGGACCTCGGTTCAGTCAGCACTGTGAACCCAAATTGATTTAAAAATATATATATAACAAATAAATACACTAGGCTAAATACACTAGGCTATGCATACACTGCGTTGTATGCCTCGAGTAAATCTGAGCTGAAAAAAAATTATTTCTGACTTATTCGGTTAAAAGAACTAGAGCCTATGTGCAAGTTGTAATCTAAATTCAAATCTTAATTGGCGCACTTCAAATTGTCCTTTTGTGAGGCGCAGTTGGGAACTCGTTCTGTACAATGGCGAAAACTGTTTTTGTCGATAAACCAGAGCTGAAAACTCCATCATGTTAAATCTCCAGTTGGCAATAAAACTGGCCTTCTTTAGATTAGTTGATGGAAAGAGAGAGCATCAGCAACTGCTCCACGGGAATTCAATGCAGCTGTCAACACCTCAAACATGTTGCACATTTCTTCTGAAATCACCCAGTATCCTAGTTCTGAGAAATTAAAGAACAACTCCAAAATTCAAACCTGAGCATGCACACTGCACAAGCGGAAAAATGAAATCCTCCTCCCAAAACCAGAACTTGTTGTGAAACTGGCTGTTTTGACCAGAATAGAAAGACAGAATGGAGAGACATCTAAATGGCTTTAATGAGCTCAACAACTGGACCCAAGAGGACAAAAATCACATTAGCCCTTATCAGAAAAACAGTTTCAGGCTGTGCTAACATAATTGCATTTTAGATAACATAGTACTTTATTAATCACACAAAGGGAAAATTTCTAATGATCAATAGCCTTTTAAAGTGATAAACTTGGATTAAATGACAAAGACACTAAAAGCAGCACATACTTCAGAAAGTATTCAGACCCTTGACATTTTCCACTTTTTGTTGAATAATGGGTCTTCTATAATGTATTAACATAATATTCCATTAAAAAATCTCATAATGACAAAGTGACAACAGTTTTTAGAATTTTTTTGCAAATGTAACAAAAATCAGATACCTTATTTACTGATCAATTTGATGTTATTTTAAATGGACAAAAATCCTTTTCTTTAAAAATCAAGACATTTCTACAACTAATTGATCATTAGAAAACTCTTTTGAACAGTGTATAGCAGAGCTGAAAACTGTTTGTTAAAAAGCTCCAAAACTGGCAGAAGATAAATCAGCAATTGCTGTTTATTACAGGCTCAACATGGCCAGAAACAAAGACTTGTGAGATTGTGTTTGTGCGTGAACGTGTGTGTTTTATATGTATGGGCAGTGAGCCTGACAGGTGAAAGCATGAACAAAAGTAGTGAATTATATAGGGAAAAGGATGCCATTTCATGCACAGGTAATGTAAATCTTATTAGTCGGTACTGACCTGTACGTTGATGTCGGCCAAGTGTTCTGACAGCACGCGCACCACGTCGGTAAAGCCCTTGTTGACGGCTATGTGCAGTGCCGTGCACATGGAGTTGTTCAGTAAGTTCACATTGGCCCCTTTGCTCAGCAGCAGCCGCGCAATCTCCGCCTGGTTCCTGCACACACACACACACACACACACACACACACACACACACACACACACACACACACACACACACACACACACACACACACACACACACACACACACACACACACACACACACACACACACACACACACACACACACACACACACACACACACACACATTTAGGCCTAAGCATAATAATATCTAGTGAGCATATTCATTTCAATATGCATTACTCGATGCATTTTCATATAATTGTTGTGTTTTGTATTTATTTACTCATTCTGATAAATTAATTTCAGCTTTGGCAATATTTACCAATGACTTCCACACCAATGAAGCCTCACTGGATTGGACTGAATTGAAAATGGAGAACGAACCACTAAAACACGCAGGCCTGAATAACAAACCCACAGCACAAGGCTCATAACAGATCCATCCCAAAGCTGATCCTTGTTTACATGCCATGTAACCACCGAGAGACCCAAGGGATACTTGTAAATCCCATCGATGGCTCATTTTCTCATAGATGGAATCTAAAGCTGCCTATCTAATCCCTGTTCTGTCGTGTGGAGGATTAGGGACAAAAGTAATGCCTGTCTGTGTCTGTTTCTGTGTGTGTGTGTGGAGTGATTTCACTGAACCCAATGCACCCCAGCTGGAGAAATGGACAAGCCCAAATCCAATTAAATCCAGATAACCCCTCCCCATAACTTGTTTGCTCACAATGTGAATACAGGATTTAGACGGCCACCTTCAGATGTCCCGTGGGTCTGTGTGTGCTCCTCTCACCCAAAGGCTGTGTAGTGCAGGGCGGTGTCTCCGTCCTCATCCTTCACCTTGATGGAGCTGTTGGCCTGCAGCAGAGCCAGGACCACCTCCATGTGGCCCTGGTGGGCTGCCACCTGCAGCGCCGTCTTGCCCTGGTTCTTTATATCCACCTGGAGAGATGTAACACACACAATCACATTAAGAAATGTAACACACACACACAGTCTGAGGTGGGGAGTGAGCGCACCTTGTCAGGGTATTTCTGCACGAGCTCTCTAACTTTGCTGGCACTGCCATGCGCCGCCTCGATGACCAGCCGGCTGGGGTTGTCCTGCTCTGTAGACTGAGACAGCAGCTTTTCCAGGACTGAAATGACTGTGTCTGGAGATGAGAGGGAGAAAGAAAGAAAGAAAGAAAGAAAGAAAGAAAGAAAGAAAGAAAGAAAGAAAGAAAGAAAGGAGGGAGGGAGGGAGAGAGAGAAGATCGGGAATAGAGGCCAACGAAAAAAGGGGGAGCGGGAGAGTGAAAAAAGACAATGTAGAGGAATAAAGAACAAGGGAAGGAGAGAAAAGAGAGTGTGTGACATGTTAGTGATGGATTCGAGAGCGTGGGAAACAGTTTGTGCTGTGTTGCCCTCCAGGCCCCTCTAAACCCAGAGAGCACATACATACACACAGAGTTACCAAGACGGTTTGTAAAGTCAAGTCAAAGTACAATCATAGGAATGAGTCAAAATGTCCTCGTGTACCCTAACCCAGCATTATGAGCCTCTCGTCCCCACTCTGTGCCATCATTATGAATATGACAGACATAGAAAGAGGGGGATTGAGTCAGGGCACTCAAGACTGGTAGGAGAAGCACACATTCATATACACACACGAGGAGCAGTAGAGGCACATATGTTGATGAGGCCTGTGGAGCTTTCCTCCAACATTTGTTTTATTTAAATGTTTTATTTGACCTTTATTTAACTAGGAAAGTCAGTTAAGGGGGAATAAGGAAGGACAAAAAGCAGAGGTCGCTGGAAGACTGTTGGATAAGAGGCCCCCTTCCTCCTTTTTGCAAGGTCTAAGTAGTCCTTACTTCCGGATTCATTGGGGTTTTCAGCAGTCATGAGATTGGCATCCACCTCCATGGTTTGGGCTGAGAGGCACGCCGGGTTAAAGGTCCACGTCTGGCCGCCGAAGGCCACTCGCAGGTCCCCATCTGCGTACACCTTCAGCACCTTGCCCATCTGCCCCAGGGCCTGATCGGAGGAGAAAGGAGGGGGTGTAAAAAACAGGAGGAGGAAGAAGGGTGGGAGGGCAGAGGAGAGAGAGGGAGGAGAGTGAAAAGACAGTGGTATTGACAGTGTTAGGACACCAGATAGGTAAGCAGGCCTATGGATTCTTTCCCATTACACTTTCCTCACTTTGTCGCCTTTCCATCACGACCATTGATATGACAAGATTTTAGGTACATTAGGTATAAACACTAATCACTGGCCACGAATGAGAGGAGAAGGAGCGTTTCAAAGAACCTCCATCCAACCATGATTCATCTTGCCATCTCAAATACACTCTTTTCAGTTAACCATGCCACCCAGGGAAATTCTCAGGGCTTTTATTTATAGGTAAATAATCAAGATGCTTTGTTTTCGCAGAAGCCTTAAAGGCCCAGTGAAGTGAAAAACTAGCTTTTCCTCTGTTTTGTACTATATATTTCCACACTATGAGATTGGAAAAATACTGTGAAATTGTGAAAATGATAATGCCCTTTTAGTGTAAGAGCTGTTTGAAAAGACTGGCTGAAATGTTAGCCTGTTTTGGTGGGATGATGAGATACACCAGGCGGTAAATTAGTTAATAGACTAAAGGCATCTGCATGCTTCCCAGTCGAAACAGTTAGGTAGAGTTTGTGCATATATTATGACGACATTTTGTGACGTTTTGGACTTTGGTGAGGGTAATGACAATTTTTTCTGGAGGCAAGCCCAAGTTCGAAGTAGAAGTCTATGCCCCAAGTCAACAGTAAAGACTCTTCAATAAAGTTTTTGTTGTCATTCAACAAGAGATGATTCATTTTCATGCACATTTCTTCATAAAGAAATACTGCACTAAACATCTTAGATGTAAAATTGCTAAGATTGACTAAGATCTCTTCTACAAAAACGTCAACATTTATAAGATTTCTTGAGTTATCTTAGATTAATTCTGACTATTTTGAGGAAGTGTATACTGGCTATGGCATCTCAAAATGGACAAACAGTAACTATTGCCGCTTTTTTCAAGTGAAGAGGTTGGCTAGCTGAAGGTTCGGCTAGCTGAGTTTGGCTAGGTACTTTAACTGAAGCATATTGATGCCTAATAAGAAAGAGAGTTTGAAACCTCTCTGCCAATAACAGCTAGTTTTCAGTTTCCCTCTCCCCACTCAGTTAGGCTACCGGAAGTTAGCGTTAGCCTACAGATAGTTAGCCTCAGCCTATGTCAACGTACTGGTGTCATGCTGTCTGTCCATTCTCCGTGGCCAGCCTGAAGCCTCTTTACACAGTCTATGTCTTCCAGTACTCGCACCAGCTCGCCCACACCAAACGTGTTGACCTACGGCAAGAAAGGGGAAGAAGACAGCAAATTGTTAGCGATGTGATGCTAATGCTAATCTGTCAGCATCCAGGACACCTACAGCACCCGATGTCAGAGGAAGGCCAAAAAGATCATCAAGGACATCAACCACCCGAGCCACGGCCTGTTCACCCCGCTGCCATCCAGAAGGTGAGATCAGTACAGGTGCATAAAAGCTGGGACCGACAGACTGAAAGACAGCTTCTATATCAAGGCCATCAGACTGTTAAATAGACATCACTAGCTGGCTACCACCCCGGTTACTCAACCCTGCACCTTAGATATGGTATCACTGGCCACTTTAATAATGGAACACTAGTTAATAATGTTTACATACTGATTTACTAATTTCATATGTACATAATGTATTATATTATTGTATTTTAGTCAATGCCACTCCAACATTGCTCATCCTAATATTTGTATACTTCTTAATTCATACTTTTACTTTTAGATTTGTGTCTATTGTTGTAAATTGTTAGATACGACTGCACTGTTGGAGCTAGAAACACAAGCATTTCGCTATACCCATTATAACATCTGCTAAATATGTGTATGTGACCAATACAATTTGATTTGATTAGCATCACATCGCTAGCTAATGCTAACCTACAGTATAAGACCATGCTGTGAGCCTGTATTCATTTCTCACTGGTAGAGCTAGAGTACCTTGGTCAGGGCACCTGGGTGGAAAGTCCAGCGGATGTTGTTGCTGTACTGGACTCTGACATCTCCCCGGTCAGTGATTCTGTGTACCGTCCCGATTTTGCAGATGTACTGTAAACACACAAATCAGATTTGATTTGCAGTTGCCGATTGTGGCCGGCCTTGGCATTGTCATTTCGCCGGGCTCCATTGATTTGAAAGTAATACGTGCTTGTTGATTTTGTTCTATTGCACACCAGAGACCATTCACGCCGGCAACGTTACATAAACCTGGGTTCAAAGGTTCAAAATGGGGATACGGTACTCAGAATTTGAACCAGTACTTGCCTAACATAGCACATGCAGTGACAACATGGCATACACTTCAAAGTAGTTCTACGACTGGAGAAAGCTTGGAATGAGGTAAGACTCTTTTGATAAGATTATGTCAGAGAAATTCCACCAATTGACTTGGAGGGAGTTTAGTTTAGTACCTCTGCCATTTTGGGGTTCCATCCTCCGTGGCCCTCTTGCATCTGTCTGAGGATGTCTACTTCCAGGAGACACTTCACCTTGTCCCCCTGGTTGAAGGTGTGGCCTTCTGCACTCTCTTGCCTCTGCAGTTTTGCGTGCTCACCTGTGTACACACAAACCATAGATAAAAACACACACGTGACAACATACTCTACTGCAGTGCTTTCATATTGATCTGTAAGATACATACACTTCCAGTCAAAGGTTTTAGAACACCTACTCATTCAAGTGTTTTTCTTTATTTTTTAAAACTATTTTTATTATTTTCTACATTGTAGAATAACTGTAAAGACATCAAAACTATGAAATAACACACATGGAATCATGTAGTAACCAAAAAAAGTGTTAAACAAATCAAAATATATTTTAGATTCTTCAAATAGCTACTCTTTTCCTTGATGACAGCTTTGCACACTTTCGGCATTCTCTCAATCAGCTTCACCTGGAATGCTTTTCCAACAGTCTTGAAGGAGTTCCCACATATGCTGAGCACTTAGACATGGTGGTTGGAATCAAAAATCTTGTGTTTCTTGGCCCAAGCAAGTATTTTTTTTCTTATTGGTGTCCTTTAGTAGTAGTTTCTTTACAGCATTTCGACTATGATTGCGTGATTCACCCAGTCTCTTCTGAACAGTTGATGTTGAGATGTGTCTGTTTCTTGAACTCTCTGACGCATTTATTTGGGCTCCAATTTCTGAGGCTGGTAACTCTAATGAACGTATCATATTCTCTGCAGCAGAGGTAACTCTGGGTCTCCCATCCCTGTGGCGGTCCTGATGAGGGCCAGTTTCATCATAGCGCTTGATGATTTTTGCGACTGCACTTGAATAAATGTTCAAAGTTCTAGAAATGTTCCGTATTGACTGACCTTCATATCTTAAAAGTAATGATGGACTGTCATTTCTCTTTGCTTATTTGAGCTGTTCTTGCCATAATATGGACTTGGACCTTAACAGATAGGGATATCTTC
This sequence comes from Oncorhynchus gorbuscha, assembly GCF_021184085.1. Taxonomy (NCBI): domain Eukaryota; kingdom Metazoa; phylum Chordata; class Actinopteri; order Salmoniformes; family Salmonidae; genus Oncorhynchus; species Oncorhynchus gorbuscha. The sequence continues at coordinate 28,372,114 of NC_060182.1, read as the reverse complement.
TGTATAACCTCCCTACCTTGTCACAACAGATCGTCTGATTGTTTCCAACACATTAACTTCTTGGATATAGGGTGCGCTATTTTAATTTTTGGATGAAAAACGTTCCCGTTTTAAACCAGATATTTTGTCACGAAAAGATGCTCGACTATGCATATAATTGACAACTTTGGAAAGAAAACACTCTGACGTTTCCAAAACTGCAAAGATATTGTCTGTGAGTGCCACAGAACTGATGTTACAGGCGAAACCCAGATAAAAATCTGCATTTTTTGAAACCGCCTCATGCCAATGACTCCTTATATGGCTGTGAATGGGCCACGAATGAGCTTAGGCTTTCTGTCGCTTCCCCAAAGTGTCAACAGCATTGTGACGTATTTGTAGGCATATCATTGGAAGATTGAGCATAAGAGACTACATCTACCAGGTGGTCGCTTGGTGTCCTCCGTTGCAATTATTGCGTAATCTCCAGCTGCAGTATTTTTCCGTTTGCTTCTGATGAGAAACCAACTGTCACGACTGATATATTATCGAATAGATATGTGAAAAACACCTTCAGGATTGATTCTAAACAACGTTTGCCATGTTTCTGTCGATATTATGGAGCTAATTTGGAAAAAAGTTTGGCGTTGTAGTGACTGAATTTTCTGTCTTTTTTTTTGTCTTTTTCTTAGCCAAATGTGATGAACAAAACGGAGCTATTTCGCCAACACAAATCATCTTTTTGGAAAAAATGAACATTTGCTATCTAACTGAGAGTCTCATCATTGAAATCATTCGAAATTCTTCAAAGGTAAATTATTTTATTTGAATGGTTTTCTTGTTTTTGTGAAAATGTTGCCTGCTGAATGCTAGGCTTAATGCTAATGCTAGGCTATCAATACTCTTACACAAATGCTTGTGTAGCTTTGGTTGAAAATAATATTTTGAAAATCTGAGATGACAGTGTTGTTAACAAAAGGCTAAGCTTGTGTTTGAATATATTTATTTCATTTCATTTGTGATTTTCATGAATAGGAAACGTTGCGTTATGGTAATGCGCTTGAGGCTATGATTACGCTCCCGGATACGGGATTGCTCGTCGCTAGAGGTTAAGGAAAGACATTTTTAAAATGTACTTTTAAGAAGGCACACCTGTTAATTGAAATGCATTCCAGGTGACTACCTCATGAAGCTGGTTGAGAAAATGCAAAGAGTGTACAAAGCTGTCATCAAGACAAAGGGTGGCTATTTAAAGAATCTCAAATATAAAATACATTTTGATTTGTTTAACACTTTTTTGGTTACTACATGATTCCATGTGTTATTTCACAGTTTTGATGTCTTCACAATTTCTCTACATATAGAAAATTTGTAAAAAAGAAAGTAAAAACCCTTGAATGAGTAGGTGTTCTAAAACTTTTGATCGGTAGTGTATACAATTTGATGAATTATGAAAACAAGCATGCTTCCTTAACAACAGACAGAAACTTAAAATCTATCCCCCTTGGTTCATACCAAGCTTTGGTAGGTGGTCTTTGTAGTAGAAGCCTCCCTGGATGTCTGACACGTATTTGAGGTCTACCTTGCCCTTGTGACCCAATCGGTAGACGTTGGTGGTGCCATTGGACCAGGTGACACTGGCCACACTGCGACCAGACTCTGTGTCCCAGCCACGGATGTCCACCACCTTTCCAACCTTACCCTCTCCTCCTGCACACGCACACACGGTGTAGGAGTATGAGAGCAGAGAAAAACCGAAGAGAGCAAGTAAAATAGGCTTATTGGGGGAAAATTAGGAATAATGAGAAGATAGTTTGGATGAATATATCAAGCACAATGGAAACAATTATATTTTGTGTAGTTTGATTCTGTGCACAGGCAGGACATTACCCCTTCAAAGACACAATGGGTATATTCGTAAATGCATTTTGGATTGCCAGACTGCGATCAGAGTGCACTTTGGGTGTTTGTAAATTCAGAGCGTTGTCAGACTGTAAGTTATTAAATTCAGAGTGTTTCGCTCTCTGAGCATTCAAAGCGCACACTGGACACTCTGGCAGAGGAGTAGGGTTGATCCGAGCGTTTTGACCTCAACGGCAGTAAAGCACCCAAGCTAACTGGCTAAAGTTGGCTAGCTTGCTAGCTACTTCCAGACATAAATGAGAGAACACCTCACTCTGACCATTTTACTGGTCCTAGCAGAGCTGGTTAGGCTGTTTTTATGTTATCTAGAGCGTTGGTGACTGTAACTGTGCTGAAGGCAACAATTTAGTTATATTTTTTGCTGACATGTACTGACACCGGTCATATTCAATGGGTGTTGCGCGTTCATAAATTAATCAGTTATTCTGCGCTCACTGACGAGAGTGCTCTGAAATCGGAGTAAATAGCCAGGGTGAATTTACAAACACACCCAATGTTAAAACAGGAGATGGTGCCCATCACTGTTTCACATCCACATATTCACCCTTATTGCAGCACAAAGACCATACTCTGGTACAGGAATCTTGTCAATTATAGACTTGGCTAATTCAACATCACATACTGAAAGTAAGAAACAACAAGTAGGATCATGACTCCAATCTGTGCTCTGGATGCTGAAAAGTTTTCAAGGACCAATCTAAATGGATCATCTAAACAAGGTTTCTCCAATCATCCCTTTGACTCTGGTTAGAAGTGAGAGATCAAACAAAGAAGAACACAAAACAAAGCACACTTAGAGGCTGTGGCTAGCACCCCTCACATTCTCAACTACTGTACCGGACACAAGATACAATACATTGATTTACAACCACGACGATACGCATCTACTTTATTACATAATGACTTGCTTCAAGGTCAAATGTCATCAAATACCTCATTCAGTTTCCACCACAAACATAGAGAACCTGACATTGTATAGCCTAGTTTATGCAGGTTAACAGTTACATCAAGGATTACACAGCCTGCCAGGTAACCTCAGTTCAGGACAGGACTCAGGTAAGGGACAGCCTCTCTTCTAAGCATAGCCAGACTGTCCCTATGCACTTACTGCATGCTGCTTAAAGACTGATGATGACTGACTTAGACCCCAGGGGTTCACTTTCGAAGACACCATAGGACATTTTGACTCATTGGCCAGTGCTTTAACACAGAGAGGACCCAATGCCATTCCCGGTTCTGACCCCACATGAGGTAATACAAAGAGCTAATGACAGATTTCTCCAGCCCTAGAGGCAATGATATTGAAGGGTTTTGAAATTGAAAGGAACGATTATCAAACTTTCCGCAGATGGAGATCCTGCAAAGAGTTAATTTAGTACTTGTATGGAAAATCTGGTTTCTTTCATGATAATTTGCCATTGAGAGGCAAATTCTCTTGACTCTTGATTCGAAATGAAACCCAACAGCACAGGACAGCACATGTCCCAAAATTAACTTAACCACAAAGACAATTTTTTCCTCCCCGGAGTTGCAGCACATTCTATAATTAGAATTCATGTGACTTCTTGGTATATTCCACTACACTTGAGGGGAAACGGTACAAAAGGAAAAATAAACCTGATCGTTCAGAAATATCTGTTAAACAGACTCGATGAGATACTTTTGGGTTGGGAAAGAATCTTGAAGCGCAAAGACACCAGTTCAAACCGTCACTTTGCAGGGTAATTAGAGAACATTAGAGTATAATGGAATGAGGTTAAGAGGTCATGGTGAAACAGTTGAAACAACAACAACATTTGCCAGGCCCTGGTCGGTATGGATGGATTGCTCCGCTCACTCCCTCACCGTCTTGGTTTCCCCAGTCCCAGTCAGGTCCGCGTACCACTTTCACCCCTTGAAAGATTCCTTTGAGGGTGATCCGTGGGAGATTCTGCCTCGGGGCCAAGCACACTCTGTGAAAGGCAAAAAGTACAAACCACATTCTCAATGAAACACTATGGCAAGAAGATAGCATTATGACTTGTGATACAACATCATGGAGTGTATCCAGAATGTTCTGTCCAAATAACATTGTGCAGTTTCAGAAACATAACCACTGACTGACAGAAGCTTGTTCGAAATGCTTCTCTTATCGGCCACCAGAAAAACCCAAGCTAAAACCCTTTAAAACGTATAGCTATCTTGAATAAGTAAGCCAACCGTCTGGCCTACATTATAATCCAACTAAGTGGCACAAGCAAACAGCCCAGATGTAACAGCTCTCTGGTTTAGAGACACGCTATGTCACAGACACTAGCCTGAAAATCAGAGAGGGTTATAAGATACAACAATGATGGGGCTATGTTACTGAGACACACTCAGTAGACACTTGAATCAGTAAGGGTAGTGGGGAGACAAAGGGGAGTCTATTCTGTGGTGGATGCTTGCCAAGGGGAGATGACATACATGTGCACGATTGCTCATCCAAATTAGGGGGAGGTCTTTGTTTTTGATGGGTCGTTCAGCATAGCTGAGGGCTGAGCGAAACATGCTGCAAAACCCTTAAATTACTCAACAGGGGACTTCAATGTCATCACAACCACAAGACTGAGCAGAATATGGCTGCCAAAAACCCAGACCTGTTTGACAGGTTCAAGCAGGCAGTTATATCAAATTCATCAGAAGGGGGGAGGGGTCTATGAGGAGCCGTACCTTATGGTAAAGATTTGGTCAGATCTCAAAGGGGCAAATTAACTGCCTATTCCCATTATTTCTCCACGAGGTCAGCATTAAGGATTCATTCTGCCATGCAGCTTGGGGAAAGACTGGAAACTTGACTTGAATTTTTCTCAATCCACTATAATCAAAGTAAAACAATCCTCCCGTGGGTGGTCTTCCTCTGGGATGAAGAGAGGCTTTGCTACACCTACGCGTCACTCTCCCTTCGGCTGCGAGTGGTGTCCATCAACGCAAACGTGTGGGAAAAACGAAGCTAGCCCTGGTTATCTTCTGAACTAATCAGGTCAGATTGTGATGCACGTTGGCCTTAGAAGAAGAAGCCGGTGGCACCTTTGCTTCTTGGAGGCTTACTGTAGACTGACAGTAAATCCTGGTGTGGGCTGTGTAGCCATGGACAATGGGGAGGCGAGGTGGCATGTGTCTAAAATCAGAGACTTGAGGACTAATCCCTAGACAGCAGCGCAATCAGGAAGTACAATGTCAGACAGCACAGCTAAGAGAGTGCGTGTTACAAAAATACATCCGCGTCACCACGGAGATAACATATGGCCCTTATTAAGCTTTCTGTGCCAAATGGTCCTGTGAGCATACAAGTGTGCATATATACAGTTGAAGTCTGAAGTTTACATACACTTAGGTTGGAGTCATTAAAACTCATTTTTCAACCACTCCACAAATTTCTTGTTAACAAACTATAGTTTTGGCAATCTACTTTGTGCATGACACAAGTCATTTTTCTAACAATTGTTTACAGACAGATTATTTCACTTATATTCACTGTATCACAATTCCAGTGGGTCAGAAGTTTACATACACTAAGTTGACTGTGCCTTTAAACAGCTTGGAAAATTCCAGAAAATGATCGCTTTAGACACCTCTGATAGGCTAATTGACATAATTTGAGTGAATTGGAGGTGTACCTGTGGATGTATTTCAAGGTCTACCTTCAAACTCAGTGTCTCTTTACTTGACATCATGGGAAAATCAAAAGAAATCAGCAAAGACCTCCTCAGAAAAACAATTGTAGACTTCCACAAGTCTGGTTCATCCTTGGGAGCAATTTCCAAACGCCTGAAGGTACCACGTTCATCTGTACAAACAATAGTACGCAAGTATAAACAACATGGGACCACGTAGCTGTCATACAGCTCAGGAAGAAGACGCATTCTGTCTCCTAAAGATGAACGTACTTTGGTGCAAAAAGTGCAAATCAATTCCAGAACAACAGCATAGGACCTTGTGAAGATGCTGGAGGAAACAAGTACAAAAGTATCTATATCCACAGTCCTATATCGGCATAACCTGAAAGGCCGCTCAGCAAGGAATAAGCCACTGCTCCAAAACCGCCATAAAAATGGCAGACTACAGTTTGCACCCCCACATGGGGACAAAGATTGTATTTTCTGGACAAATGTCCTCTGGTCTGATGAAACAAAAATAGAACTGTTTGGCCATAATGATCATCGTTATGTTTGGAGGAAGAAGGGGGAGGCTTGCAAGTCGAAGAACACCATCCCAACCGTGAAGCACAGGGGTGGCAGCATCATGTTGTGGGGGTACTTTGTTGCAGGAGGGACTGGTGCACTTCACAAAATAGATGAGGGAGGAAAATGATGTGGATATATTGAAGCAACATCTCAAGACATCAGCCAGGAAGTTAAAGCTTGGTTGCAAATGGGTCTTCCAAATGGACAATGACCCCAAGCATACTTCCAAAGTTGTGGCAAAATGGCTTAAGGACTACAAAGTCAAGGTATTGGAGTAAATCACTCTACTATTATTATGCAGTTTCACATTCTTAAAATAAAGTGGTGATCCTAATTGACCTAAGACAGGGAATGTTTACGAGGATTAAATCTCAGGAATTGTGAAACACTGAGTTTAAATGTATTTGGCTAAACTGTATGTAAACTTCTGACTTCAACTGTAGGCCTTTGCTGTAGACACTGTGTTTACTGTGTACGGCCACAGGCGGGGAAAGGGTTGGTACGCAACATGATTTTCAGAGAATTCCATGCAAAGATGATGATGCGGTGGGGATAATACCTGAATAAAACAATGCTGGTTTATACAGCAGGATTTCCTGATTTGGTAGATTAGGGTGGAGGTTTTTAATGGGCTGCTTTCAACAATAGATTTTAGCCAGATTAAAAACACCACTTTAAGGAATTTATGGGTCGAGATACCATTGGGCAAAATATGTAAAGGGTGGGGGCAGAACTATCCAAAACCGATCTAGTAAAGAGTAAATATAATGATGCATGAATGGTACAGATTGCATTAGTGAAGACAGCAACTGTTTTGACATATTACTGTTGTTGGTGTTGTCGCTGTTAAACACTCATACTTTGAGAGAGAGAGCGAGCAGCTCTTTAAAAGGACCTGGACGTCTCATCCTGACGTCTCATCCTGCCTGACCAATGGTCTCTCTGAGATAGAGGATGTGAGATAGAGACTGAGAGAGGATGTGGTGAGCTGAAACATGACCAGTAGGAGGTAGAGAGGTGCTGAATTGCCAGATATGCAGGATAAGGATTAAACTGAGCCTACTTGACAGGGCCTGTGTGTGTGTGTGTGTGTGTGTGTGTGTGTGTGTGTGTGTGTGTGTGTGTGTGTGTGTGTGTGTGTGTGTGTGTGTGTGTGTGTGTGTGTGTGTGTGTGTGTGTGTGTGTGTGAGCGACGATTAGCCAACCGCAAAGTTGTTGTTGCATTTCCACCCCCCCTCAGTAAACATATGGACACCCATATGCTGCACAGGGCACCGTCAACACACCATAACCTACACACACACGTCAAGGCGATACACACCACTTGCCATGAACAACGGTGACCAAACGTCATTGTGAACACGTGGTTATTATACACACGCACGTGACAAAACACATGTGACTAAATTATTAGAGAGTATCCAGATGACCCAGCCTCTATCCAGATGATCACAGACACACACATGGTAATGAACATCCTGTATTAAGGAAAATCACAGCACATCCACTGGCACCTCACTTCCCCAAATCTGTATTCACACTTAGCCACTATTAATGACATAACACACTTCAATGAGGAGGAAGGTGAGACTTGTGAGGGAAAAAAACATGTATTTGCAGGATCTAGATGTACCTATATAATTATCTGTAGCTTCAAAATAGGAGCTTAGTATAGGAGCTTAGTGATCTTACAGAGCTTTCTGCTTAAAGGAATAAAGAAGGCATATTGCTGTGCACATATGGAGGGGCGAAACTACAAGATAGTTTCACCACTCCCCCCAGGGATGGTTCCTCTCTTCCACGTTCACTCACCGCAGCTGGTCTGGGCGTGTAGTTAAGGACATTGGATAGAGATAAACTTGAGGAACTGAATAGACCTGTATTGTTTCCAATCATCTTTGTTTCTGAGTAACTTGGTCACAAGGCATAAGACAAAGAAGAAACCACAGTAGCTTGTGATGCCCCAATCTGCTGGGGAGGGGTGGAACCAACCATGACTAAGCAGTTTTTGGGGTTTCTATATAAACCTCTTGCGTTTTCTGTATTATTGGGCTCTCACTGATCACCTACGGGTGGTCGTTGAACAGCTCCATTATTGCAATAATTAATCGGTATTAAAGGTTGATTGTTTGAAGAAATTGAAAGTCCTTTCTCCCTTGCTTGATTAGAATTTACATGACATTCTGCTAACATGCTAATCCCATTAATAAGTGGGTTAATTACAATACAGCAAAACTCTGGCACTGCAGGTCCTGTACTAATCAATAAGAACCCCCTGACCCCATGGCGGTGTGTGCCTAACAGTGGCTCTCTCTCTGCTTTAAGCCCTCAGCTGAGCCACCTGCTCGGCTACTCTCTCTGTCTCTGACATTAAATGAATCCCATTAGTTGTGCTGCTGAGCCCAGATCCAATCCCTCCATCACAAATGATCAGCAAAATAAAGCAGGGCCTCTCTCATCATGGAAGCCAGCCAACTTCTCGGCTCCCCCAATATCAATTTGGGACAGATTGAATGCCTGCATTTTCTTAAGACGGACCAGGTCTTATGAGACGCGAGACAGACTGTAGCGCTTTGGATGACATCACTGAGGACTCACTCACTCCAGAAAGTATTCATACCCCTTGACTTATTCCATATTTGAATGTGTTTCAGCCTGAATTCAAAATGGATTCTACCTACATGTACATATTACCTCGACAACAATGCTCCCCGCACATTGACTCTGTATGGGTACCCCCTGTATATAGCCCCGCTATTGTTATTTACTGCTGCTCTTTAATTATTTGTTATTCTTATCTCTTACTTTTTTGTGTATATTCTTAAAACTGTATTGTTGGTTAAGGGCTTGTAAGTAAGCATTTTACTGTAAGGTCTACGACCTGTTGTATTCGGCGCATGTGACAAATACAATTAGACTTTACTTGATTAAAAACTCCATAATGAAAAAGGGAAAACATATTTTTTGAAATCTTGGCAAATTTATATAAAATGAAATACAGAAATATCTAATTTACCTAAGTATTCACACCTCTGAGTCAATACTTTGTAGAATCACCTTTGGCAGCGATTATAGCTGTGAGTCTTTCTGGTTAAATCTCTAAAAGTTTTCCACACCTGGATTGCACAACATTTGCCCATTTATCTTTTCAAAATTCTTCAAGCTCTGTCAAATTGGTTGTTGATCATTGCTAGACAACCATTTTCAGGTCTTGCTATAGATGTTCAAGTAGATTTCAGTCAAAACTGTTATGCCACTCAGGAACATTCACTGTATACTCACTGGTCTTTGTGGTTGAATCAGTGTTTGAAATTCACTGCTCGACTGAGGGACCTTACAGATAATTGTATGTGTGAGGTACAGAGATGAGGTAGTCATTCAAAAATCAACACTTATTGCACACAGAGTGAGTCCATGCAGCTTATTATGTGACTTGTTAAGCATATTTTTACTCCTGAACTTATTTAGCCTTGCCATAACAAAGAGGTTGAATACTTACTGACTCAAGACATTTCAACTTTTAATTAATTTGTAAAAACAATTTAAAACATAATTCCACTTTGACATTATGGGGTATTATGTGTAGGCCAGTGACAAAAAATCTCAATTTAATCCATTTTAAATTCAGGCTGTAACACAACCAAATGTGGAAAAGGTCAAGGGTGTGAATACTTTCTGAAGGCTCTGTATAGAGGGGCTCTGTTGTGTTTTGCCCCATGCACAACAAGCATGAAGAAGAACGAGGGTTTGCGGGTGTGACTTTCATATGATGTTTTTCCCCTTTGCTTTAGAGGCTGGGTCTTGGAGCAGCAACAGTCAATGTTCTGTTGAATTTATCTTCACTGTGTGTAATGAATGACATCAAAACTACATCTAAACCAGAATTGTGATCAAATGGTTGGATATAAACATTGACTAATTTATTCACCATTTCCCTACTTTGATCTACTCCTGTATCTCATAGAATAAGGCTGTAGCGTAACAAAATGTGGAAAAAGTGAAGGGGTCTGAATACTTTCTGAATGCACTGCATTACAAACTTGCACAATTTACAATATGTTACGAATTTGCAAGACGTATGATATGTTACGAATTCCAATTTTTTGTGGTTAACGTTAGCAACCTATCCACATAGCCAGCTAGTTGTGCCTAAAGTTAGCTAACGTTAGCTAGTGGTTAGGAGTAAGGTTAAAGGGTTAAAGTTATAGGGGAAGGGTTAGCTAAAATTGTTGCTATACGTTCGCGTTATACATACACCCCGACCAACCACCCTCCTTTAGTTTTTGCCTTCATTAACCGTCTGTCTTTTATAACCATACCAAACGTGACATATCAAACTAACTTGAGTGTCCCAGATTTACTATGAGACCAAGCTGATCAAAAACTGTTGGATTCATAATGAAACCTTATACGCACACGCTTATTGCAACGGACGAGTGCAATGTTTTGTCATCTTGTACGGTAAAGATGGAATGTTGTGTGTGTAAGTATGTCTAAAACGCTAATGGCATGATCTAATGTAGTATGGATGAGTGTTGGTATGACGAGCTGTAGAAATATAAATGACTGGCTATATTTCATGCATTTGGCATTTTTGGTCAAAGGAGAACTGAAACTGACTCAGCCTCCTGCTTGACACCAATCTAGCGAATTCAAAACAACCCCAATGGGATTCATAGTTCAAATAAACTAATTACGATTCAGTGGGTTTCTCTAAAGACGTCTGCTCTACCACATGAGCTGTGTGACTACAAAATTAGGCTAAGTAGCGAGGCCTAAACAGAACTGAGAAAGACCATCAATGGCTCTTTGTATCATCCATTTCTCCTAATCTCAGTTACCAAGAAGTAAAACTGTCCATGTGAGATTAGTTTCTCCAAATCCTCAGTGGTAATGGCGGGAAAACATTAGTAGATTCATCTTCATGAATGTTCTGTCGGGATGAGGGTTGCGTAAGAGCCCGTCTGTTCACTCAGTGGTTTTCCTCGTCACGTCTGCCCTACATTCATCACGTTACTTACTGTATGTCCTCTCTAGCCAAGGCCAGAGATGTCTAAAGGGTCCATCACATCACTGCAGGCCAACTGACTTCAGCTGAGTCACATTCTTTCATTCCACTTAAGACTAAATACTCCATTACTTAAAGATGTCTCAGAAAGATGTCTCTGAGGTTCATAACGTGTTAGTATTGGGGTGACAGAGCTCCCTCCAATGAACCCCTTCATATTCAAACAATTCCCTGCATGGACCACACGCACTAAACATGTGTTGACCATCAGCCATTTAGGGTTAAAAAAAAACATTATCATTCATGCACAGGACTCAACTACTGAGATATCTAATCCTGCATTTGCCTTAACCTGGCTGTACTGTTTGTTGATATAGAGAAGTTAATGTGTGTGTGTGTGGGAGTAATTTCATAAATAGTGAACTAACAAAATAATAGGCTTTTATTTCCCTCACCACAAAGTGGCAGCGTGGTGGTCTGTGTGTTTACTACTATCCCATCACCACACCCACCATACGTATCAATCTTCTTACTTGTAATAAGTAGAGGATATATATTTTAAAAAGGTAGAGATTTGCAGTCTCGTCAGGTAGCTAGCGTAAGTCCTACTCTGGGGTTGAGTAGTTTGTAAACAACCTGCAAATAACAAGACCAATAAGATGATTAGATCTTATAGTGGTCTTATGGGACACACTGCTGTCCCATAAGAGTGTTTTCAAAGGACAGAAATAAAACATTTGGCCTTGTGTTTACTCTCTGGACAGCTTTCAGGCCCTCAAGTCCAGACTTAACTCTTTATTTGAAACAAAGTAGTTAAGTATAAATCCGACCTTGTAACTTTTTTACTCCAGACTTAGCCCATCTCTTTATGTGATAACGCAAAGTAATTACATTCAAGTTTAAATCAAACAACCTTGAACATTTTAAAAACCAAACAACCTTAATCAAATCACATTTACCACAATAGGAGAAATTAGTAAATGACAAGCATCCCGTCACTGAAACTACAAAATGTATCTTTACTCGATCAAGTGAGTGGGATGAATCCCTGCCTTCCACTAAGAAAGCACTAGCCACTGTTCTTGGCCTGAAGTCTCCAGGAACAGCAGAGCCATCCATCCTGAGGACTGTCTGAAGGGCTCTCTTCTAATGAAGGACTCTTCTAATGAAGGTTGCTGAGCCAAACAGCATACATGCCCAATGTTTAATCAATACCGTAGAGAAACTGAGGTGGGAGTCAAAGTGAGAGGGGGAAGGAGTCTCTGTCAGACTGTATTGTACTGCAGTAGTTTCCAAAATGGTTATGGTACCACCAACTGAATTTTGCTCTGCCCCCAGAAGTACCCCCTCATGTGCATTTCACCAGTAGGCCTATGGTCTCATGAGTCTTCCCAAGTACCCCCTGTGGATAGGCTGAGTACGCCCAGAAGTCCTAGTACCCCTGGTTGGGAACCACTGTTGTACTGTATTTATATATATTTCCCCCAGTTTTTGCAGGTTTTCGTTCTCAAAATGGGATGTTCGAAGTCCATAACAATGCTTAAACCATATTCTGTTGTTTTGTAGTTACCATTTAATTCAGGTGTGCACCAGCCAGACAGTTGTGTTTGGCCAGCAGTGTTTCTGTAGCACACTTGTGTGGGAATTTTCAAAAGAAAATGGTCACTGGATTGACGCAAATTATTATTATGCCTGGTAGACATATTCTACTTTGTAGTTGCCTTTCAATCTGCCTGAAAACTGTTATCATTAGCATCGCTAACAGCTACACAAAGTGGTAGCTATATAGGCCCTATGCGCACTGCACACATCAGGGCTCAACATTCAGGTAAATTTGCCAGTGTCACACCGGGCCAGTGCCAACTGAAAGCTACTGGCTCGAATGAAAAAAATACTGGCCCGGGTCAAGAGCTGACAGGAAAGCAAATTATGCTTTCATTGTTTTAAGAATATATTAACTTTCATTTACAGGCTGAGCAAGTAGCCTTTACAGGGTCAAATTCAAGGACATTTCCAAACACTTAATTGTATTTTTCAAGGACCAAGATTGTATATTTGTTGTAATAGTCAGAAAAAACACCCTTCAATTGAAATGGCGGGAAGTAAATGAAAGTGCCTTCATCTCTCATTAAAACGGATCAGAAATGAAATCATGGAATAATTATATTGGAGCAGTAGAACTTCTAAATCAGCTACCATAACTTCAATGACTTTTCAAAAGACCAAATAGCCAAGAGGAAATGTATGATTTTGAAGGTACGCCATTCCATGATGACTGAATTGTACATCGCAAATATTCAACCAAGACTTAGAACTTTTTAAATACCTGGTTTGCACACCCATTCTTGCCTCATAACTTGGAACATCTTTCCTACTGCTGTAGTTCTTCATTGAGTTGCTCTATTATATAGCCTAGGTTAAAAATAGCATTATTGCAATATTTCTTTCACTGGCCCAAGTGGCCCACTGATGGGGATGATCGACCTCCCCTGTAAGTCGATCTCTGATGCTTCATACAGTTGGGTTAATCTTTGGTCAATTGCACATAACTGTTTGAATAAAACATGATAAAGAGAGCAAATTATGATCCTAAAACGAACATGACCAGGTAAAAAAGGTTTGCTGGCACCCTTGCGACCAAATAAAAAATGTGTGTTGCAATGCCAAGTCAAACAGTTGCAAATGCGACTGTTTTAGTTGCAGTACTGAACCCTGGTACAGAATATGAGAGCTGGCCAACAGTGTCAAATACATTTGATCCATTCTCTCGTTATGAGAGAAAAATGTAAACCGGGGGTCCTACTATCTAAACTGCTTATGGGGTTTGTTTGAATTTCAAGATGAAAACTAATTCTTACAGGCTTAGTTCAGGCTACTCTAACCCTAAGAACAGGACAACCAGTTTTAATTGAATAGCCCTAAACCTAAGCAGCAGGGGCATACAGCCATTGAAGGGTTGGTAAGCTTGTTCTCTGACACAGTACCTCTATCTTCACCTAACGTCTTTCACAATGTCTATGATCTCCAAAAGGCTTCACTCATTTGAGGGAACTAATTATGTGATGAAATGTGTGCCGATCACAGGTAAGAGGGAATCGGTTCCACATAAGGAATTACTGTACTATTGGCCAAAAGTATTCTGCATGGCATCACTGAACATATTTGCTTAAGTGTTGTTCTCCCATTTTGAGTTTTAGCTCCTGGCCAGATGATCAGCCTGTGTCTGTGTAATACTAAGTGTATTATACTACATGAATGGAGAATTCTTGAGAAATTCAGTCTCAAGCTTCAAAAAGCCCAGAAACACATTCACCAGCGAGCACACAAAGGAATACAGAAGTTTGAGCTGGCTCTTCACTGGTGGACTAGAAGAATGTATGCACACATGACTGTAAGTCGCTTTGGATAAAAGCGTCTGCTAAATGGCATATATTATTATTATTATATATTAGAAGAATTCTGTGCCCCATTTTAAAGTCAGTGTGCCATGAGATTCACCCAATATTATAAAGGGAACTGTCCACCCAGCTGACTTTCAGACAGTGGCTGTAGGGGCTGGGAGCTTTACTGTGAACTGATACAGAAGACTGGATGAGGAGAGAGGAGGGGATAATTCACGTACTTGTATAAAAGTGATAATTCCCTCAAAGCCATTGTTTGGAGGATATATTGGCACGGTCTTCCGGCCCTCGACATCGTCTCGGCCATAAAAACAGCTATGCCAATATATCCTCCAAAGATTGGCAATTCTCTGGCATGATCACTTAATTAGAGAAGGCAGGCAGAGGAGACAATGGGAATCAACTTAGGGGAGTCAGGGACACAGGGACAATTAGAACGGTTCCTCTCAAGTTAATCTGGCACAAGTTATTATTTGAAAAGTAAAACAAATTGTAATCAAATTCAGCAAATCACACACTGTATTTTGAAGCGAATTTGAACAGAAATCAACCCAAGTGAATTTGGAGACAGGGTTTTGAAGGAATGGAGAGTTTGGGGGGGTATGGTACTCACGGTTGGGAATGGGCTGTCTCATAGCGCTCAAATGCGTGGCACAGGTCGTGTTTGTTGTTCATGTAGCACTGCGTGCACAAGTCGTAGTCAAAGCACACCTTGCACTTCCAGCGCATCCCCATGATGCCATGCTTCTTGCAGCTGTCACAGATGATGTTGGAGTGGCGCACACCTGCGACAGAGAAAAGGGGAGAGAGAGCGAGAAAGTCAGAGCGAGGTTGAAGGAGGTTAAGACAAGCCAGTCCAGAATTAGTTCACATTACAGCAAATGAGAAGAGTAAACTGATGACAGAGATGACGAGAGATGCAAATCTTCCTCCCCCTTCTCACTCTCCTTCTCTTTGCTTTCGCTACATTAATTGAAGCCTTATTGACTTCTGAGGCAGAACAATTCTGTTTTAATTGGGAAAATGTAGATGAATCCTGCATTAGCACTTGGCATTCAATTCTAATACAGCCGATTCTAAAACAGGCCTGTATTGCCTGTCTTCTGCTTGAGTCGAGAGAAACGGAGATGGAGCGAGATGCCCTTTGCTCTGCAATGCTGAGTAAACATGAGCTTGAGGAACCTTGCTTGAGTCACAAAGATGAGACCAATACCTAAAAATAACAAATGATATACAAACAGTACATTAGATACAGTGCATTTGGAAAGAATTCAGACCCCTTCCCTTTTTCCACATTTTGTTACGTTACAGCCTTATTCTAAAAATTATTACATTCGTTTTTTTTTTCATTCATCAATCTACATACAATACCCCATAATGACAAAGAGAAACAGGTTTAGACATTTTTGCACATTCATAAAAAAACAGAAATACCCTATTTACGTAAGTATTCAGACATTTTCTATGATACTCCAAATTGAGCTCAGGTGCATCCTGTTTTCTGTTTTTATGTGTGTTCCCCTATTCCTACCACCCCTCCCCTAATTGGAGTAAACCAATGGACAACAACACTTAGGCTTCTACTTCCAGCTTAGTCATACTATATACATTTTACGGACAAAATGTATTTGACAACAGTTCACTTTTTTTCATTTTGATCCCCTCTGTCAGCTACGCTCAACCCCTCCCATCTATCTCTGAAGACCATCCAGATTTGATTTCTATTTGCAATATATTTTTAACTGTGCTGTTTCACAAAAGTTCTGAACCAATAAACATTTTACGGACCAGTATATTTTACATTAGTTATCTTGTTGTTTTTAGTCTCCCCCTTCAGCTCCACTCAACCCTTCCCATCTATCTCTAACACCATCCAGTTTTGATTTCCATTTGCAATATATTTTTCTAATCTGCTATGATGTTTCACACAAGTTCTGAACCTTTCTATTCTCATAGTTTCTACAGATTGTAAATTAAAGATTTTTATTCTTTCTAAAAGTATTATATTATTGATCGATTCACCCAGCAGTGCGATTTACAGAGTTAGCTCCAGGTAAATGTTGCAATTGTCACGAATATTACCGAAGGTGGCTCCCCTTCTTGTTCGGGTGGCGCTCGGCGGTCGTCGTCGCCGGTCTACTAGCTGCCACGGATCCTTTCCGTGTTCGTTTGGTTTTGTCTAATTGGTTTCACCTGTTCATTGTTTGGTTGTTAGGGTGGGGTTATTTAAGTTCGTTCAGCCCGCTTCTGTTTGTGCAGGCTTGTTTTTTCTGTATTTGTGAGAGGTGTTATTGTTTGTTGGGTTTTCTCGCTGTCCTGGTATTTTACCTAAGGGTACTATATTGTTTTTATAGTTACGCCTGTTTGGGTATACTATTTTGTTCCTTTTATTTTTGGACATTAAAGTGTGTTTTTTCCCACTTCCTTTGCTCTCTGCGCCTGACTCCACACCCATTCACTCATTGAGCGTTACAGTAATTCTTCAGCCATTCCTGAACCTGCAACCAAAAGCGATATCGGTCTCTTCGCAGCAAATATTTATACACACACAGTTGAAGTCGGAAGTTTACATACACTGGAGTCATTAAAACGTGTTTTTCAACCACTCCACAAATTTCTTGTAAACAAACTATAGTTTTGGCAAGTTGGTTAGGACATCTACTTTGTGCACGACACAAGTAATTTTTCCAACAATTGTTTACAGACAGATTATTTCAATGATCATTCACTGTATCAATTCCAGTTGGTCAAAAGTTTACATACACTAAGTTGACTGTGCCTTTAAACAGCTTGGAAAATTCCAGAAAATTATGTCATGGCTTTAAGAAGCTTCTGATAGGCTAATTGACATAATTTGAGTCAATTGGAGGAAACCTGTGGATGTATTTCAAGACCTACCTTCAAATTCAGTGCTTATTTTCTTGACATCATGGGAAAATCAAAATAAATCAGCCAAGACCTCAGAACAAAAATTTCAGACCTCCACAAGTCTGGTTCATTCTTGGGAACAATTTCCAAACGCCTGAAGGTACCACGTTCAACTGTACAAACAGTAGTACGCAAGTTTAACCACCATGGGACCACCGAGCCGTCATACCGCTCAGGAAGGAGACGCGTTCTGTCTCCTAGAGATTAACGTATTTTGGTGCGAAATGTGCAAATCAATCCCAGAACAACAGCAAAGGACCTTGTGAAGAATGCTGGAGGAACACAAAAGTATCT
Organism: Oncorhynchus gorbuscha; assembly: GCF_021184085.1. Classification (NCBI taxonomy): domain Eukaryota; kingdom Metazoa; phylum Chordata; class Actinopteri; order Salmoniformes; family Salmonidae; genus Oncorhynchus; species Oncorhynchus gorbuscha. Next base: position 28,354,376 of record NC_060182.1, on the reverse strand, counting down.
ATATCCACAGTAAAACGAGTCCTATATCGACAAAATTAAAGGCCGGAAGCCACTGCTCCAAAACCGCTCCAAAACCAAGGAACTGCTCCAAAACCAAGGAAGAAGCCACTGCTCCAAAACCACCATAAAAAAGCCAAAGCAACATGTAAAGGTGTTGGTCCCATATTTCATGAGCTGAAAAAAAATATTCCAGAAATGTTCCATACACACAAAAAGCGTATTTCTCTCAAATATTGTACACAAATGTGTTTATACCCGTTAGTAAGCATTTCTCCTTTGCCAAGATAATCCAACCACTGGACAGGTGTGGCATATCAAGAAGCTGATTAAACAGCATGATCATTACACAGGTTTTGGAGAATTTGTCAGTACGTCCAACCGGCCTCAGAACCGCAGACCACGTGTAATCACGCCAGCCCAGGACCTCCACATCCGGCTTCTTCACCTGCGGGATTGTCTGAGACCAGCCACCTGGACAGCTGATGAAACTGTGGGTTTGCACAATCTAAGAATTTCTGCACAAACTGTCAAAAACCCTCTCAGGAAAGTTCATCTGCATGCTCATCGCCTCACCAGGGTCTTGACCTGACTGCAGTTTCACTGACTTCAGTGAGCAAATGCTCACCTTCGATGGACACTGGCACGCTGGAGAAGTGTGCTCTTCATGGATGAATCCTAGGTTCAACTGTACCGAGCAGATGGCGTGTATGGCATCGTGTGGGTGAGTGGTTTGCTGACGTCAATGCTGTGAACAGAGTGCCCCATGGTGGCGGTGGGTTTATGATATGGACATGCATAAGCTACGGACATTGAACAAAATTGCATTTTATCAATGGCAATTTGAGTGCACAGGGATACCTTGACGAGATCCTGTGGCCCATTGTCGTGCTATTCATCTGCTTCCATCACCTTATATTTCAGCATGATAATGAACGGCCCCATGGAGCAAGGATCTGTACACAATTTCTGGAAGGTGAAAATGTCACAGTTTTTCCATGGCCTGCATACTCACCAGACATGTAACCCATTGAGCATGTTTGGGATGCTCTGGATCGATGTGTAAGACAGCATGTTCCAGTTCACACCAATATCCAGCAAATTCGCACAACCATTGAAGAGGAGTGGGACAACATTCCAAAGGCCATAATCAACAGATCAACTCTATGCAAAGGAGATGTCGCGCTGCATGAGGCAAATGGTGGTCAGACCAGAAACGGACTGTTTTTTTTTATCCATGCCAACCTTTTAAAAAAGTTATGTGACCAATGGATGCATCTGTATTCCCAGTCATGTGAAATCCATAATGAATTTATTTTAATTGACAGATTTCCTTATATGAACATTAACTCCGTACAGTCTTTGAAATTCTTGCAAGTTGCGTATATATTTTTGCTCAGTGTATTTTTACCCATCTACCAGTAGATGCCCTTCTTTGTGAGTCCATGCAACTTATTATGTGACTTGTTAAGCACATTTTTACTCCTGAACTTATTTAAGCTTGCCATAACAAAGAGGTTGAATAATTATTAACGCAAGACATTCCAGCTTTTCATTTTTTATTAATTTGTAAAAATTTCATGAAACATAATTCCACTTTGACATTATGGAGTATTGTGTGTAGGCCAGTGACACACAAAAAAAAACAATTTAATCCATTTTAAATGCAGGCTGTAACACAGCAAAATGAGGAAAAAGTCAAGGGGTGGGAATACTTTCTGAAGGCACTGTACAGTATATTCACCGCATTCAGAAAGCATTCAGACCCCTTGACTTTTCCCACATTTTGCAATGTTACAGCCTTATTCTAAAATGTATTCAACCATTTTCCCCCCTCATCAATCTTCACACAATACCCCAAAATGACAAAGCAAAAACAGGTTTTTAGACATTTCTGCAAATGTATAAAAAATATATTTAAAAAACAGAAATATCACATTTACATAAGTATTCAGGCCCTTTACTCAGTACTTTGTTGAAGCACCTTTGGAAGCGATTACAGCCTCAAGTCTTCTTGGGTATAACGCTACAAGCTTGGCACACCTGTATTTGGGGAGTTTCTCCCAATCTTTTCTGCAGATCCTCTCAAGCTCTGTCAGGTTGGATGGGGAGTGCTACTGCACAGCTATTTTCAGGTGTTCCATCGGGTTCAAGTCCAGGCTCTGGCTGGGCCCCTCAAAGACATTCAGAGACTTGTCCCAAAGCCACACCTGCATTGTCTTGGCTGTTTGCTTAGGGTCGTTGTCCTGTTGAAAGGTGAAGCTTCGCTCCAGTCTGAGGTCCTGAGCGCTCTGGAGAAGGCTTTCATCAATGATCTCTCTGTACTTTGCTTAGCTAATCTTTCCCTCAATCCTGACTAGTCTCCCAGTTCCTGCCGCTGAAAAACATCCCCACAGCACAATGCTGCCACCACCATGCTTCACCATAGGGATGGTGCCAGGTTTCCTCCAGACATGACGCTTGGCATTCAGGCCAAAGAGTTCAATGTTGGTTTCATCAGACCAGAGAATCTTGTTTCTCATGGTCAGAGCCCTTTAGGTGCCTTTTGGCAAACTCCTGATTGGCATACCTCCATGACCAACGTCCTTCTCCACCGATTGCTCAAATTGGCCGGGCGGCCAGCTCTAGAAAGAGTCTTGGTGGTTCCAAACTTCTATTTAAGAATGGAGGCCAGTCTGTTTTTGCTACCCTTCCCCAGATCTTTACCTCGACACAATCCTGTCTCGGAGCTCTACAGAAATTCTTTTGACTTCATAGCTTGGTTTTTGCTCTGACATTCACTGTCAACTGTGGGAACTTATATAGACAGCTGTGTGCCTTTCCAAATCATGTGCAATCAATTGAATTTACCACAGGTGGACTCCAATCAAGGATGATCAACGGAAACAGGATGCACCTGAGCTCAATTTCGATTCTCATAGCGTCTGAATACATATTTGTTTTTTTATTTTTAATACATTTGCAAAAAATTCTAAAAACCCATTTTCACTTTGTCAATATGGGATATTGTGTGTAGATTGACAAGGTAAACAATTTAATCATTTTTAGAGTAAGGCTGTAATGTAACAAAATGTGAAGGGGTCTGAATACTTTATGAATTCACTGTAAGTACATAGTCTATATGTGTGTAAACAGCTGAGGTGGGGTGCTATGCTCACCGATCTGGGCATTGTCGTAGAGCAGCAGGTCATGGGAGCCTTGGTATCCTGTGCGGTAGTTGGTGCGCGTGCCGCTGTCCCACTGTACCACCACCGTCTTATCGGGCGTGGTGGTGCTGCCTTGCCGCCCGATCTCCACCACTGTGCCCAAGTGACCCTCACTGTCATCCTGGTTCCCCCACTTCCAGTCCAGACCGCGCACCACGCGCATGCCCACCTCCATGCTGCCTCTCGGGCCAGCCGGGCCCGAGGGCCGCGGCCTGGTGGGGTCCCTTCTGCTGCTGCTGTTGTTGCGCCTCCGGGGCCTGTGAAGGGCAGGACGGACCCGCACAGAGGGCAGGGAGGGCACCACAGGTAGCACCAGGGGCTCCGGGACCAGATCAGGGGTGACTGACGGGAGAAGGAGAGAGAAAGAAAAAGATGTCTAATCAATTGTGGCGCTGTCTACGAGCAGAGATGTGAATGAAAACCGGCATGAGTTTTCATTTTGTGACAAATAGTTATTGCAGCCAAGCATCTTTTTCTGTAAATAGGCTAGCTCAGATTGGCCATTCACTGGCACTTCTTCATTGGTAAACAATTTCATGATCTTGACCATTTTTTAAAAAGAAGTCAGCCTAAGCCCTAAAACAATGGTCTCAATCATAGAATTAGGAAATAGAACACTAGAATGGACATGGACCGTCTTATGTCAGGGAATTGGTAAACCATGGTTTGCCAGTGCTGTGATAAGATCACAGAAATATAATGGGCTTGGAACCTCTAACCCTGGCAATTTGACTGGTAAACTCATGGGTACACTCGCAATGGCTGCCTGGTATTGTGATGCAATAATTTCCATGGTAATGTCGAATGTTCTTTCAAATTATGCTAACTGATGTGGCTCATGCAATGGAATGTAATTTTTTTAAATGTCAGTTGAGTTGATTCAACAAATTACATTCCAGATTGATGGGTACACTTCCTGCTTTTACATCTGGCTTTTCTTCTAGGTAAAAAAAAAAAGGTTAAGACAATGTAATAATTCCATGGGACCAGTGTCATTGATAACTATTAGCTAACTAGCAACGCTAGTCCCATGAATTGCAAAGAGTTATAGGAAATTATAACCACGTTGTCTTAACCTTGAAATCTTTAACCTAGATGTTGTTGTCTACGGGTACACTAGCAATGGCCTCCAGTCCACCCATTATGCCATATTTTTTTCGTTGGTAGTTTTCACCACTTTTTCTCCCCAATTTCATGATATCCAATTGGTAGTTACAATCTTGTCCCGTCGCTGCAACTCCCGTACGGACTCGTGAGAGGCGAAGGTCGAGAGCCATGCGTCCTCTGAAAAACCCCGCACTGCTACCGTGCCCGCCACAAGAAGTCGCTAAAGCGCAATGGGACAAGGACATCTCAGCCAGCCAAACCCTCCCCTAACCCGGACGACGCTGGGCTAATTGTGCGCCACCTCATGGGTCTCCCGGGTTTGTACTGATGCAGTGCCTCAGACCGCTGCGCCACTCAGGAGGCCATCCATTATGCCATCATTGACTTGAATTCCATTCTATTTCTATTGATAAGATAGTAAAAAATAATTAATTAAGAATATGGTTGTGTTAGTAAATTCATTTTGGAGTGCCAGAGTGCTCTCAGAGTGCGCTCTGGGTATTCGTAAATTCAGAGCATTGTTAGATTGTCTGTTTTTAAATTCAGAGCGTTTCGTTCTCGGAACATTCAGAGCGCACACTGGACGCTCTCGGAGGAGTAAGGTTGATCCAAGCATTCTGACCTCACAACGGCAGTCCAGCACCTGAGCTAACTGGTTAACGTTGGCTAGCTACCAGACACAAATGAAAAAACAACTCACTGACCATTTTACTCGCCCTTGCAGAGCTGGTTAGGCTGTTTTCATGTTATCCAGAGCATTGGTCACTGTAACTGTGCTGCGGGCAACAATTTAATTATGTTTTTTTGCTGATGTTTACCGACACCGGCCATATTCAACAGGTGTTGAACGTTCGTAAATTCATCAGTTATTCTGTGCTCTGGCACACTCAGATGAGAGCGCTCTGAAATTGGAGTAGATGGCCGAGTAAATTTACGAAATGCACCTTTAATCTACACTCTGTTAGCTAGCTAGCTAGCCAGACAGTTTTAGAGTTATGATTCCATCATTTTTCCTAATTAACTGCCAATATGCTAACACTCCATTCAAACAATGCAGTCAATCCACAGCCATTTATTGGCTGAAATCAGTTAATTGGACTTTGACAAGTTGTAAATGCAACAAGTACTGATATTGTATCATATAATAGCTTTTCAAGAAAACAAAAATGTTGAAATGTATGGTCTTTTTACATATATTTTAGAGGCTATATATACACAGTACCAGTCAAAGGTTTGGGCACACCTAGTCATTCAAGTTTTTTTTTGTGTGTGACTATTTTCTACATTGTATAATAGTAGTGAAGACATCTAAACTATGAAATAACGCATATGGAATCATGTAGTAACCAAAAATGTGTTAAACAAATCAAAATGTATTTGATATGAGATTCTTCAAAATAGACAGCTTTGCACACTCTTGGCATTCTCTCAACCAGCTTCACCTGGAATGCTTTTCCAACCGTCTTGAGGGAGTTCCCACATATGCTGAGCACTTGTTGGCTGCTTTTCCTTCACTCTACAGTCCAACATATATTGCTCCCCCACTAAGATGAAGATCAGATCAAAGGCGAAGATCAGATCAAATTTTATGACAAATTTATGTAGAAATCCAGGTAATTCCAAAGGGTTTACATACTTTTTCTTGCCACTGTATATATCACAGAACATTTGTTTAAAACCCATATTTATAATTATATGACAATATTATTGGGTAACAATAATTCTATTACACATTTTCTGATAGATCACATGCCTTACTTACATGTTCCTGTGTAAATAAAATCCGGATTATGCCTCTTCTGCCATTAATTCCAATTAAATTGGTTTGGATTTCTCCCTGACTAATATGGATGCTATTGTCACCACATTCTGGGACTGACAGTTTATTACATAGCCAGGATCTCTATGGTCTCAATAATCAGAGAGCTTTACACCACTCCCAGAGATACTGTCAGTGACACTGCAGCAGCAAGCCTTTTGTCTCATTAACCCATGTACTGAAGCCCTGTGATTTTATCCTGTCCCTTCAACATTCACTGAGCCCCATGCTGTGTGACATGGGCTGACTCATAGAGGAGCAGCTGGACATTAGACTCCCCTAACACGCTCACTGCTTTCCTCTGTACCCCTGACATGACACAGCAGCCACAGTCTGCCACACAGTCATGCCCTCATCATGACACTATGGCATGTAGCATTAGTGCCCAGCAGCCACTTGAAACCCAACAAACGCAGGAAGGAAGTGCTTATTCATGTGGAGGACTGAGTTGGCAGAATGGCAGGAACTTTCACAAATAAGAGAGGTATGCCAATCAGACAGCCCACCAGTCAGACAGCCAGCCAGTCAGGCTGCATATATGGCCTACTTTAGCATAGGGAAAGGGGATATCTAAACTATATATACACAAAATAACGTGGACACCCCTTCAAATTTGTGAATTTGCTGATAGGTGTATAAAATCGAGTACACAGCCATGCAATCTACATAAGAGCTTACTGAAGAGCTCAGTGACTTTCAAAGTGGCACCGTCATAGAATGCCACCTTTCCAACAAGTCAGTTCATCAAATTTCTGCCCTGCTAGAGCTTCCCCAGTTAACTGTAAGTGCTGTTATTGTGAAGTGGCAACATCAAGGAGCAACAACAGATCGTCCACGAAGTGGTACACCACACAAGCTCACAGTAGGGGACCACAGAGTGCTGAAGCACGTAAAAAACGCCTGTCCTCAGTTGCAACACTCACTACTGAGTTCCAAACTGCCTCAGGAAGCAACGTCAGCACAAGAACTGTTTGTCGGGAGCTTTATGAAATGTGTGTCCATGGCCGAGCAGGCGCATACAAGCCTAAGATCACCACACGCAATGCCAAGCGTCAGCTGGAGTGGTGTAAAGCTCACCGCCATTGGACTCCGGAGCAGTGGAAACGTGTTCTCTGGAGTGATGAATCACGGTTTACCATCTGGCAGTCCGATGGATGAATCTGGGTTTGGCGGATGCCAGGGGAACACTATCTACCCGAATGCATAGTGCCAACTGTAAAGTTTGGTGGAGGAGGAATAGTGGTCTGGGGGTGTTTTTCATTGTTCGGGCTAGGCCGCTTAGTTCCAGTGAAGGGGAATCTTAACGCTACAGAATACAATGACATTCTAGACGATTCTGTGCTTCCAACTGTGTGGCAACAGTTTGGGCAAGGCCCTTTCTGCCTGACAATGCCCCCGTGCACAAAGTGAGGTCCATACAAAATCAATTGAGATTGGTGTGGAAGAACTCTACTGGGCTGCACAGAGCCCTGACCTTAAACCCTTCGAACATCTTTGGGATGAATTGGAACACCGACTGAGAGACAGGCCTAATTGCACAACATCAGTGCCCGACCTCACTAATGCTCTTGTGGCTGAATGGAAGCAAGTCCCCACAGAAATGTTCCAACATCTAGTGGAAAGGCTTCCCAGAAGAGTGGAGGCTGTTATAGCAGCAAAGAGAGGATCAAGTCTATATTAATGCCCATGATTTTGGAAAGAGATGTTCGACGAGCACGTCCACATACTTTTGGTCATGTAGTGTAGTCAGTTGAATCCATTCATAACGGAATGTATTCAACCAAAATATGTCTTCCGCTTTTAACTCAACCCCTCTGAATTAGAGAGGTCCGGGGAGCTGCCTTAATCGACGTCATCAGCACTTGGGGAGCAGTTGTTGTTGGGGGTTAACTGCCTTGCTAAAGGACCTTTTTCCACCTTGCCGGCTTGGAGATTCAAACCAGTGACCTTTTGGTTACTGGCTCAATGCTCTTAACCACTGGGAGGAATGTCTCAGTTGACCGGTTGTTGAAACACTGTCTGTCTACACAGCCACAACAAGAGGCTAAAAAGCACAGTCACCTTTTTTAAACTGCTGAGTTAACCACCGACAATGACCCTACCGTTGTTGAGGCAGGGGAGGCCTACCTCAGTTGTCCCTCGGCCAACAAATGCTTGGCTTTGGTTGATTTACGTTGATCATGTTGGTGATGGCATTCCTGGATGCAGCTTCGGTCTGTGTCTACCGTACACAGGGGAATCGAGGGGGAGCTACTGCATAGATAGAGGCAGGCAGTCCAGCCGCCTGTAGATGTGGAGCACACTAGATCAGCCTGTCTCTCTGCATCCTCCTCATCTGCCTGCCTGGGCTGCCTACTGTGGGCTTGCAGACTTTACGTAACGGCCTACAGAATTTTGTTTGTGCATTTGTGTGAGGACAAGAAAAAAGTAGAGACAAATCCAATAAAAACCTGTCACAAATTGATCGTAAAGTGAATCACACTCAAATTTGACATTTTCCCTTGTTAAAACCAGGCATGTAGCCTAATCTACAGAAGTTCTTAACTTTTTACAGCTCTCCCTTTAATTGTCACTTCTCACTGGAAAGAGTATTTAACACTCCCAGCTTCCAATAACAGACAGAACCTGCAACTATTATCAACCCATGCATACAACACTACCTATGAAGCTTTATGCTTACAAACAACATTTATTCACCCTGGTTGATACAACTGACAATGTAGACCAAATGCATTTTTTGTTGGTGCCTAATTTAGTCTTAATCCCATGATAAGTATTCAGATACTTGGTTTAGTGTAGGCCTAAATCCATCTTAATCCAGCAGCAATAGGCCGACTTAAAATTACTATACTACTTTTGAGATTATATTTGTATGTTTACAGAGATTACTGTGTCATTTGTGTGTTAAAGGTATCTGCTTAAGCGTGAAAACATACGGAGTGGGGGGGGGATCAGAGAGAGAGAACAAGCAGGCTGCTCATACTCTCTTTCTCCAGCCCTAAAATCACAGTTTAGCCTGCCTTCACTGGATTAATAGCTCTGGCCAGTCATCTGACACTGTGTTTAAGGGGAGCCTCCGGGTGAGTATCGATAGTCTAAAGTAGCTTCCTATCCTTGGCTCCTCTTCTCCATTTGCTCTGATCTACCGGTGAGGTGAAAACAATAAATGAGAAATCCTAGCAGTTGTTTCAGATCACCCTTGATTCAGGAAAATAAACTAGGATAAAGAGATCGTCTAGGCCAGTTGTTTTCTACTGCAGGTGGTCCGAATGTTTTTAACATATGTTTCTTCCAAAAAGAATAGGCCTCACAGTTGAGACATGGGAGTATTAGGCTAATGGAATTATAAGCAATTTTACATTTACTTTTCACAATGCAAATTGTTTATAACAATATTAAAACCTTTAATCTGTTACAGTATATTCACTGATAAATTTGACTGGTTGTCCTAAAGACATTGACAGTGATTTGTTGGTCCCTGGAACAGAAAAGGTTGGGATAATTGAAATGACTGAGATGCACCCTTTTGGATGGAGAGATCTATGGAGATTAGGGAAAGGAGACATTTGCCTACCAATCTCCCTCCATGCTTGTGCCTCTTGATCAGGCAGGGATTTCACCATCCTGCCAGAGCATACTGAAATCTAATCAGAATTCAAATTGGACTAGGAATGACTGTGCCAAGTACACTCCCAGCATGGATGAATCTGGGGGTGACTACCTACACAACGAACCTACACAACGAGCCCTTATCCTGGCTTTAGAAGAACACTGTTCCACAGTGGGAGCTTAGCTCAACCCAGTATGATACAGTGGCTAGTTGGCTGACATCGGACCAAAGAAAAACTGGGAATCGAAATTCACAATCAATGGGTTACATTTGTGGCATGCTAAACGGATCTTCCCACAAAGGTGTACAGCAGACTTCTGGGTGGACCACGTTTAGAACCTAAATAAATCAACATGAAAAAGGAGTAGGGCAGCCATAAAGGACAACCAGGTTATTCAAAAGAATTCTCAGCCACCAAATTGTATCCTCCTATAATTACTGTAAGCAAGCAAGAGCGCAAGCAAGCCCAAAACCCAACATCACCAACACAGCAGAGGTCCATATTATTTTGTGGGCCATACAGGGGCCTGTGGTTGGGTGAATCAAATCAAATCAAATTTATTTATATAGCCCTTCGTACATCAGCTGATATATCAAAGTGCTGTACAGAAACCCAGCCTAAAACCCCAAACAGCAAACAATGCAGGTGTAAAAGCACGGAATCGCATGAAACCAGTTTCATCCATGGCAGTAATAAATCGTTAGAAAACCATGATGCATCTGCCACAATCAACTATCATTCTGAAGACTAAGATGCTTAGTTTTTTTTTAAATCAACATTTCCCTAGAATTTTGTACATTTCACCCCAAAATTGTCATTACCGAAATGCGCCCAGTTTAAAATCTTGGGTCACTTATAAAATGTTACTTTAGAAAAATCTAAATGATTTGAATAAAACAAAATATGTTGCTGTAGTTTTGTCATGTTCTGACCATCGTTCTTGTGCGTTTTCCTTGTTTTAGTGTTGGTCAGGACGTGAGCTGGGTGGGTATTCTATGTTGTGTGTCTGGTTTGTCTATTTCTATGTTTGGCCTGATATGGTTCTCAATCAGAGGCAGGTGTTAGTCATTGTCTCTGATTGGGAACCATATTTAGGTAGCCTGTTTTGTGTTGGCTTTTGTGGGTGATTGTTACTGTCTCTGTGTTTGCACCAGATAGGGCTGGTTTGGTTTTTCACATTTCTTGTTTTGTTAGTCTATTCATGTATAGTTTCTTTATTAAAGAACCATGAATAATAACCACGCTGCGTTTTGGTCCGCCTCTCCTTCGACTCAAGAAAACCGTTACAGAATCACCCACCACAACAGGACCAAGCAGCGTGGTTCCTGTGCTTACCGGGGGGCTAGAGAGACCGGGCAGGCACCGCGTTATACTGTGGAGCGCACAGTGTCTCCAGTGCGGGTGCATAGCCCGGTGCGGTACATACCAGCTCCTCGTATCGGCCGGGCTAGAGTAAGCATCAAGCCAAGTGTCGTGAAGCCGGCTCTACGCATCTGGTCTCCAGTGTGTCTCCTTGGGCCGGCTTACATGGCACCAGCCTTGCGCACGGTGTCCCCGGTTCGCCTGCATAGCACAGTGCGGGCAGGGCGACCGGGAGCATTCAACCGGGTAAGGTTGGGCAGGCTCGGTGCTCAAGAGCTCCAGTGCGCCTGCACAGTCCGGTCTATCCAGTACCACCTCCACGCACCAGCCCTCCGGTGGCAGCTCCCCGCACCAGGCTTCCTGTACGTGTCCTCGGCCCAGAACCACCAGTGCCAGCACCACACACCAGGCCCATAGTGCGCTTCGCCTGTCCGGCGCTGCCAGAGCCCCCGCCCCTCATTCCAGAGGCGCCAGAGCTCCTCAGTCCAGCGCTGCCAGAGCCTTCCTCCTCTCCAGAGCAGCCGGAGTCTCCCGCCTGTCCGGCGCTGCCAGAGCTCCGCCCCTCATTCCAGAGGCGCCAGAGCCCCTCATTCCAGAGGCGCCAGAGCTCATCAGTCCAGCGCTGCCAGAGCTTTCCTCTCCAGCGTTGCCGGAGTTTCCCGTCTGCACAGCGCCATCAGTCGCTAGTCTGCCCAGCGCCGCCTGAGCTACCAGTCTGCCCAGCGCCATCAGTCGCCAGTCTGCCCAGCGCCGCCTGAGCCGCCCGTCTGCCCAGCGCCAGTCTGCAAGGAGCCGCCAGTGCCGCCAGTCTGCAAGGAGCCGCCAGTCTGCAAGGAGCCGCCAGTCTGCAAGGAGCTGCCAGTGCCGTCAGTCTGCAAGGAGCCGCCAGTGCGGCCAGTCTGCAAGGAGCAGCCAGGAGCCACCAGTCAGCCAGGAGCCGCCAGTCAGCCAGGAGCCGCCAGGATCCGTTAGATCCGCCAGTCAGCCAGGATCCGCCAGTCAGCGAGGATCTGCCAGAGCTGCCAGTCAGCCAGGATCTGCCTGAACCACCAGTCAGCCAGGATCTGCCAGAACTAGGTAACTTGAATGATTTACTAGGACCACTACTTATACATATTTTTTGTGAAACATCAGTTATTGATTAAATAGGGATTGTCAGGAAATATGGGTGTATAAACCCCATTTTAAATTAACTTAAAGCCACAATCTGGAGTTTAGCACTAAAAGGAGGATATCCTTAATTTTGACATGTGTACCTGTTTTTGGTCCATACCCCACATACAGTACAAGTCAAAAGTTTGGACATTTACTCATTCAAGGGTTTCTTTATTTTTTTAACCATTTTCTACATTGTAAAATAATAGTGAAGACATCAAAACGATTAAATAACATGTAGTAGTAACCAAAAAAAGTGTTAAACAAATATAAATATTTATATTTGAGATTCTTCAAAGTAGCCATCCTTTGCTTTGCACAATCTTGGCATTCTCTCAACCAGCTTCATGAGGTAGTCACCTGTAATGGATTTGAATTAACGGGTGTGCCTTGTCAAAAGTTAATTTGTGTAATTTCTTTCATTCATAATGCGTTTGAGACGATCAATTGTGTTGTGACAAGGTAGGGGTGGTATAGAGAAGATAGGGCTATTTGATAAAAGACCAAGTCCATATTATGACAAGAACAGCTCAAATAAGCAACAAGAAATGACAGTCCATCATTACTAAGACATGAAGGTCAGTCAAACCGGAAAATGTGAAGAACTTTGAACATTTCTTCCAGTGCAGTTGTACGACAACGACGAGACAGCGACGAGACAGCCTATAGGGAGGTCAGAGACCTGGCCGGGTGGTGCCAGAATAACAACCTATCCCTCAACGTAACCAAGACTAAGGATATGCACGTCCCCATTCTCATCAACGGGGCAGTAGTGAAGCAGGTTGAGAGCTTCAAATTCCTTGGTGTCCACATCAACAACAAACTGGATTGGTCCAAACACACCAAGACAGTTGTGAAAAGGGCACGACAAAGCCTATTTTCCCTCAGGAAACTAAAAAGATTTGGCCTGGGTCCTGAGATCCTCAATAGGTTCTACAGCTGCAACATCGAGAGCATCCTGACCGGTTGAATCACTGCCTGGCACGGCAATTGCTCGGCCTCCGACCACAAGGCACTTCAGATAGTGCGTACGGCCCAGTACATCACTGGGGCAAAACTGCCTGCCATCCAGGACCTCTACACCAGGCGGTGTCAGAGGAAGGCCCTAAAAATTGTCAAAGACCCCAGCCACACACTGTTCTCTCTACTACCGCATGGCAAGCGGTACCGGAGTGCCAATTCTAGGACAAAAAAGGCTTCTGAACAGTTTTCACCCCCAAGCCATAAGACTCCAAATGGTTACCCGGACTATTTGCATTGTGTGCCCCCCCAACCCCTCTTTTACACTGCTGCTACTCTCTGTTTATCTTATATGCATAGTCACTTTAACTATATATTCATGTGCATACTACCTAAATTGGCCCAACCAACCAGTGCTCCTGCACATTGGCTAACCGGGCTATCTGCATTGTGTCCCACCACCTGCCAACCCCTCTTTTTACGCTTCTGCTACTCTCTGTTCATCATATATGCACAGTCACTTTAACGATACCTACATGTACATACTACCTCAATAAGCCTGACTAACAGGTGTCTGTATATAGCCTTGTTACTCTTTTTTTCAAATGTATTTTTACTGTTTTATTTCTTACCTACTACACACTTCACCATTGGTTAGAGCCTGTAAGTAAGCATTTCACTGTAAGGTCTACTACACCTGTTGTATTAGGCACACGTGACAAACAAACTTTGATTTGAGTTGCAAAAACCATCAAGTGCTATGATGAAAATGAAATGAAGGACCCCACAGGAAAGGAAGACTCAGAGTTACCTCTGCTGCAGAGGACAAGTTCATTAGAGTTACCAGCCTCAGAAATTGCAGCCCAAATAAATTCTTCAGAGTTCAAGTAACAGACACATCTCAACATCAACTGTTCAGAGGGGAGTGTGTGAATCAGGCCTTCATGGTCGAATTGCTGCAAAGAAACCACTACTAAAGGACACCAATGAGAAGAAGAGACTTGCTTAGACCGGTGGAAATCTGTCCTTTTGTCTGCTGAGTCCAAATTTGAGATTTTTGGTTCCAACCGCTGTGTCTTTGTGAAACGCAGAGTAGGTGATCATCCTGATCTCCACATGTGTGATTCCCATCGTGAAGTATGGGGGAGGTGGTGTGATTGTGTGGGGGTGCTTTGCTGGTGACACTGTCGGAGGGTAAATTATTTACGCCTTCCCATCTGGTTTGCACTTAGTGGGACTATCATTTGTTTTTCAACAGGATAATGACCCAACAAACCTCCAGGCTGTGCTAGGGCTATTTGACCAAGAAGGAGAGTGATGGTGTGCTGCATTAGATGACCTGGCCTCCACCATCACCCGACCTCAACCCAATTGAGATTGTTTGGGATGAGTTGGACCACAGAGTGAAGGTAAAGCAGCCAACAAGTTCTCAGCATATGTGCGAACTCCTTCAAGACTGTTGGAAGAGCATTCTAGGTGAAGCTGTTTGAGAGAACACCAAGAGTAGGGAAAACTATCAGCAAGGCATAGGGCGGCTACTTTGAAGAATCGAAAATCGAAAATATATTTTGATTTGTTTAACTTCTTGGTGACAGGGGGGGTCCAGAAGAAATGCATGCCCAAATTCAACTGCCTGCTACTCACCCCCTGAAGATAAGATATGCATATTATTAGTAGATTTGGATAGAAAACACTGAAGTTTCTAAAAACTGTTTGAATCATGTCTGAGTATAACAACTTATTTAGCAGGCGAAACCCCGAGGACAAACCATTCAGATTTTTTTTTGAGGTCACTCACTTTTCAATGAGTTTTCATTGGGAATCCAGATTTTTAAGGGACCTTCTTGCAGTTCCTACCGCTTCCTCTGGATGTCAACAGTCTTTATAAATTGGTTGAGGTTTTTCCTTTGTGTAATGAAGTAGCACTGTTCAGAACGAGGGTCACTTCAAGTGTACTGTAAGATAGAGGCTCGTGACCAGAAAGCTAGCTACAGTTTTTTCTTCTTGTATTGAACACAGATCATCCCGTCTTCAATTTGATTGATTATTTACGTAAAAAATGCCTAAAGTTGTATTACAAAAGTAGTTTGAAAAGTTTACAGGTAACTTTTGAGATATTTTGTAGTCATGTTGCGCAAGTTGGAACCAGTGTTTTTCTGGATCAAACACGCCAAATAAATTGACATTTTGGATATATATCGACGGGATTAATCTAACAAAAGGACCATTTGTGATGTTTATGGGACATAAATAAGCTCGTCAAAGAATAAGCTCGTCAAAGGTAAGGCATGAATGATGTTTTTATTTCTGCATTTTGTGTCGCGCCTGCAGGGTTGAAATATGCTTTTCTCTCTTTGTTTACGGAGGTGCTACCCTCAGATAATAGCATCGTTTGCATTTGCCGAAAAGCCTTTTTGAAATCTGACATGTTGGCTGGATTCACAAGTGTAGCTTTAATTTGGTATCTTACATGTGTGGTTTGATTTTTATAGTAATTTATTTGAATTTGGCGCTCTGCATTTTCACTGGCTTCTGGCCAGGTGGGACGCTAGCGTCCCACATATCCCAGAGAGGTTTTAACAGTTTTTTTGGTTACTATGTGATTCCATATGTGTTATTTCATAGTTTGATGTCTTATTATTATTCTACAAAGTAGAAAATAGTACAACTAAAGAAAAACCCTTGAATGAGTAGGTGTTTCCAAACTTTTGAAAGTACATGCAAGTAATTACAGTACTTATTCTAAAATAAGGTATTTTAGTCAATTGCATTAAAATCAGTGATTTTAGAATTATGCTAGTCATTTGGCATTAACAAATGACACAGTTTGATGATGTATTGGGTTAATGAATCCCTAATAGAGCTCAGTACAGTTTTTCAATGGCAAACTACCAAAAGATACATTCTCATTTCAGAAACCTGCCAATCATTACCATAATGCACCAATATTTAGGACACATTAGGAAACATAAAATGTATACTTTAGTAATTTTGACTTAATCTGAAAGTGTGTCTTTTGTTCTTTATCCAAATATGTGTACATAAAAATAACATGTAGGCTATACACAAGTAATTTTGACAAAAACAAATATTCAGAAAAGGTTTGTAATGAGAAATATACACTACTGTTCAAAATTTGGGGTCACATAGAAATGTCCTTGTTTTTGAAAGAAAAGCTAAATTTTTTTGTCCATTAAAATAACATCAAATTGATCAGAAATATAGTGTAGACATTGTTAATGTTGTAAATGACTATTGTAGCTGGAAATGGCACATTTTTTAAAATGGGATATCTACATAGGCTACAGAGGCCCAATTATCAGCAACCATCACTCCTGTGTTCCAATGGCATGTTGTGTTAGCTAATCCAAGTTTATCACTTTAGAAGGCTAATTGATCATTAGAAAACCATTTTCAATTATGTTAGCACAGCTGAAAATCTGTTGTTCTGATTAAAGAAGCAATAAAACTGTCCTTCTTTAGACTAGTTGAGTATCTGTAGCATCAGCATTTGTGGGTTCGATTACAGGCTCAAAATGGCCAGAAACAAATAACTTTCTTCTGAAACTCGTCAGTCTATTCTTGTTCTGAGAAATTAAAGCTATTCCATGTGAGAAATTGCCAATAAAACTGAAGATCTCGTACAACGCTGTGTACTACTCCCTTCACAGAACAGCTCAAACTGTGTATAACCAGAATAGAAAGAGGAGTGAGAGGCCCCGGTGCATAACTGAGCAAGAGGACAAGTACATTAGGGTCTAGTTTGAGAAACAGACGTCTCACAAGTCCTCAACTGGCAGCTTCATTAAATAGTACCCGCAAAACACCAGTCTCTACATCAAACGTGAAGAGGCGACTCCGGGATGTTGGCCTTGTGAAGCTAACGTCACCAACACACACACACACGTAAACAGACGCTCGGACAGAGACCGAAATAGCATACCGCCAAGGTAATACTCTCTAGGTGCATAATAAGAGTGTAAATTAAAGGGCATTTTCTGATAACAGTGCATAAGACACATAGCGTACCCAAGTCTCCAACCCTGTATAGGTGGATTAATCATAAACATTACTAATGAAAATCACTCATTTCAAAGAGTGGCCCTTCCCCACAATTCTAAGCATTATATATGAGGCAAGGTGCATGGGCTGAATGCAAGTTGACTCAGATTTATCAATAGCGAAATATTCAAAGTTACCCAAGCCTAAATTAATTTTTTTCTGATTCTTTGCCAGTCTGTAACAAATATCGGGGAAAAAATGCTATCTGACCAATACCTTACTGTGAACATTTGATTGACTTGACTAAATTTCAGTGTGATAAAATGCTTCACATTAAGTTCCCACACGGCCATGTTATCATTTTCTATCACACTAACATCTGATGCCCATCTACATCTTATCTGGATAATAATTTATTTAATCATATAGGCCTATGCTAGGGCTAGACATACACACATTTTGAAGTATATTTTTATTTTACCTTTATTTAACTAGGCAAGTCAGTTAAGAACAAATCTTATTTTCAATGACAGCCTAGGAACAGTGGGTTAACTACCTGTTCAGGGGTAGAATGACAGATTTGACCTTGTCAGACCTTGTCAGCTCGGGGATTCGAACTTACATCCTTTCAGTTATAAGTTCAACGCTCTAACCACTAGGCTACCCTGCCGCCCCATATAGGCTGTGTGTATTGCTAGAATTAGGCTTGGTACTTGGTGGAATCTTGATGGAACTGACGCATGTCAGAAACATCTGGTGATGCAGGGTTTTCTGAAAATTAATATTGATACTGGATAAACAACCCATCTGGCAAGATTGCATCACGTAGCTCACCCTGGCTAAAACATTGGACCAACTTAATTTGCAGTTTTCCATTTCTGGCTCATGACTTCCCTGGTTTTGATTTGATGCAACTTGCTGTACAAGGTATATATATATATATATATATTTTATAATTTGGTGTGTAATTAGGCCTAAGTCATATTGAAAATTGCAAGAATGTGGCAAAAACTCAATGTACTCTCACTGGACACCCTGTGACTGAGAAAGAAGCAATTTTCGCATCCCAGAGCCTCTGAACAATTATCACAAACCACATAACAATCATAAACACAATATCTGAACAGAAGCCTGAACAGTACCCAACCCTACTGAGTATTATATTTCTGTATTATATCAAAGCTCCAAATAATGCAACATTGAGTCAGTATATCCACTGGTTTGTAAAAAGAGAGAAGTAAACTCACTCCCAATGAACTTCATCCCACTCCTGAACATCTCAAAGAGCTCTATTCCAGAGTCGCAGGACACCATGAGCAGCTTTGTGCTGTGTCATTGCCTTGTCAATGTGACTGTCTTGGCACTATGAACCAGTCATCCTGCTATCAGAGGAATATACATGTTTAAGCCCTTTCTATCCTACAGTATTTGCTTTGGGGTGAAGTTTGCTCTTTGTTTTTGGAACGGAACATGCTGGACTCACTATCTGTGACAAAAAAACAAGGTAAAGAAAGTCTGTCAAAGGGTTGTAGCAATAGCCCCATGGTAGTCCTGTATCACTAACTGCATTCATATCACTGATGACTTACAGAAGTACGGTCTACTGATGATAGCTTTGAATATTTAGAGTAGGCCCTTAGATCAATTCACATTTTGAGGTAATTTAATTACATGTGTAAAATTATTCTCATAGCTGGGCACATGTATGATCAAATAGCATACCTTTCACGTGAGAAATTAGTCTAACTCATAATTTCTAAACAGTTTTCTGAGATTTTCCACCTCAATCTCAAACAATAAAATAGTATTATTAATAATATATAATATTAAAATATTTCACTTGTCCACCATTCCTTGTGCCCTACTGGAAAAGAGACAGTCCTGTCCTATTTATCAATAAATAAAATAAATCTAATAAGATGGTCACCATGCTCCATTTCAAAGTTTTAAAAAAAATACAAACGTTTCCAGGATACAGCCATGTTTTCAAAAGACACTCCAAATTTTAGTGATCCTTCAAACCGAAACAATTAAATAGCTATAGCAACATTAAAAGCAACACATGCACTGCATTACCAGAAGTGTGATAAGGCACAACATTACTGTCTGAATTTCCAAATATCATTCTCATTGAAACTAGCGCCAATTTTGTGAAATATTGTGTCACGGCTACAAATTTGTGGCTCGGTTCGCAGGTTTACCTGTTGGAATAGACTCGTGCGGCACAGTCAGCGAGAGACAAAAAAACAGGGGAGGAGGAGAGGAGGCAGCGGCGACAGCCTCCTCAGATCAGCGCAAGATGGTGAGGAGAAAGAGACCATGCAGCGGTTCTACCAGCAGCGTAGGAACACACCTCCAGTGAGAGATTGAGAGGGGGGAGGATCCTGGGTCTAGAGCGCTGTGCTGTGGTGGAGGGGGACTGGACCAGCAGAATGGACCAGCAGAGGAGAAGGTGAAGGAAGGAGGTAGCAGCCCAGTAACAAGAGGTGATGTAGCAGCAGGCATACAGCGTTACGGCAGCAGCATCCTCCCTGTAGCCAAGCCTGGTAGTGGGTAATCGGAACGAGACAGATAAGCAGAGTGAAGAGGGTCTTTCTGGAGGATGCGGCCAGCGTTTAGTCCTTTGTGCAGTGTCAGCAGAGATTATCAGAGGAGGAGGGCAGTGAGGAAATTGGCTGCCCAGGCAGGCCATTCGGGTTGGCGTGCATGCATGCACACACCCACTCTCACACACAGGCGGACGGGATTCTCTTCAGCTGCTAAATCCGTTGTTACTGTCGAACACCGGTGACACACACGGGTATGCGTTGTCTCCCTCACCAACACACTATGCCTGTGTGCGTATTTTACACACTGCACTGCACAGCTTCCTTTCCATACCCAGGGACACCTCTCTCTCTCTTTCTGCTGCCAGTGAACAGACAGCCGGAGAACCGAGATGAGGGGGAGGGGCAGCGAGAGCTGGGGGAAGGGAGGGGCAGTGTGTTTGGAGAAAGGCTGTGTTTTTCTGTGTTAGAAAAGGGGCAGGATGGATGGGGACTTGAAGAATGAGCACCTGGCATTGGTTCCAATTTTCAATCACGGACTCTGAGTAGACCTGAGTGTGTTTGTGTGTGTGCGTGTGTGTGTTGAGGTATAGCAAGGGAAGTGGAAGAGAAATGGGGGTAGTGTGTGTTCTCACAGCCTTGAACAGCACAGTAATACAGTAATGGGCACAGCTGTGGAGGGCATGGACCGGACAGAGCAGTGCATTTTGCAGCCAGCCATTCTAACAGTCACTGGCTCATGAACAAGCTACCTAATATGCAGCTGACATTTCTACTGCCAACTAGCCAATGAAAAGGAGGAGCAGGGGGTTGTGGTGCGCCACACAGCAGATTGAGATCGACGGGGCCGGAGTGGAGAGGGTCAAAAGCTTCAAGTTCCTCAGTGTGCACATCACTGACGACCTGAAATGGTCCCTTCACACAGACAGTGTGGTGAAGAAGGCGCAACAGTGCCTCTTCAAATTCAGGAGACTGAAGAAATTTGGATTGGCCCCTAAGACCATCACAAACTTCTACAGATGCACCATTGAGAGTATCCTGTCTGGCTGTATCACGGCTTGGTATGGCGATTGCACCTTCCGCAAATCGCAGGGCTCTCAAGAGGGTGGTGCGGTCAGCCGAATGCATAAGGGCACACTGCCTGCCCTCCAGAACTTAAACAGTCCCTTGTGTCACATGAAGGCAAAGAAAATAATCAAGGACCCCTGTCACCCCGCTACCATCTAGAAGAAGAGACAATAAAGGTGCTTCAAAGCTGGGACCGAGAGACTGATTGAAGCTGTTTATCTCCCGGCCATCAGTGTTAAATAGTCACCACTAGCCGGCTTCCGCCCAGTGCCCTGAACCTTAGTCACTGTTACTAGCCGGAAAGCTCTCGATACTGGTCCCTTCAAACGGACGCACCCCAGGGGTCTCGTTAATGCAGAGTTCTGTGTTTTTCACACAGAAAAAAATATATAAAAATATACCTTTTCCCTCAGAACAGCCTCAACTCTATAAGGTGTTGAAAGTGTTTAACAGGGATGCTGGCCCATGTTGACGCCAATGCTTCCCGCAGATTTTTTTCAAGTTGGCTGGATGTCCTTTTGGTGGTGGACTATTATTGATACACATGGGAAACTACTGAGTGTGAAAAACCCAGCAATGTTACAGTTCTTGGCACACTCAAACGGTGTGCCTGCTACCTACTACCATACCCCGATCAAAGGCACTGAGATCTTTTGTCTTGCCCATTCACCCTCTGAATGGCACATATACACAATCCATGTCTAAATTGTTGCCAGGCTTAAAAATCCTTCTTTAACCGGTTCCCTCCCCTTTATCTACACTGATTGAAGTGGATTTAAAAGTGATATCAATAAGGGATCATTTGGACAGAACTTTAATAATTTTTTCAAGAATAAATGGGCAAAATGTTGCCCAATCCACATGTGGAAAGCTCTCAAGAGACTTACCCAGAAAGACTCACAGCTGCAATAGCTGCCAAAGGTGATTCTACAAAGTATTGACTCAATGGTGTTAATACTTATGTAAACGAGATATATTTCATTTGGAATACATTTTGCAAACATTTCTAAAAACCTGTTTTCACTTTGTCATTATGGGGTATTGTGTGGAGATTGGTGAGAGAAAATGTTTTCATCCATTTTGAATTCAGGCTGTAACATCAAAATGTGGAATAAGTCAAAGGGGTATGAATAGTTTCTGAAGGCACTGTATGTATGTATGTACAGTGGGGAGTATTTGTACCTATTTGATACACTGCCGATTTTGCAGGTTTTCCAACTTACAAAGCATGTAGAGGTCTGTAATTTCTATTATAGGTACACTTCAACTGTGAGAGAGAATCTAAAAACAAAAATCCAGAATATCACATTTGTATGATTTTTAAGTAATTAATTTGCATTTTATTGCATGACATAAGTATTTGATACATCAGAAAAGCAGAACTTAATATTTGGTCAACTTTATCAAATACTTGTTCTCCCCACTGTATGTATGTATGCGTGTGAAGTCGTAAGTTTACATACACTTAGGTTGGAGTCATTAAAATTGGTTTTTCAACCACTCCACAAATTTCCTGTTAACAAACTATAGTTTCGGCAAGTCGGTTAGGACATCTACTTTGTACATGACAAGTAATTTTTCCAATAATTGCTTACAGACAGATTATTTCACTTATAATTCACTGTATAACAATTCCAGGGTCAGAAGTTTACATACACTAAGTTGACTGTGCCTTTAAACAGCTTGGAAAATTCCAGAAAATATTGTCATGGCTTTAGAAGCTCTGATAGGCTAATTGATATCATTTGAGTCAATTGGAGGTGTACCTGTGAATGTATTTCAAGGCCTACCTTCAAACTCAGTGCCTCTTTGCTTGACATCATGGGAAAATCAAAAGAAATCAGCCAAGACCTCAGAAAAACAATTGCAGACCTCCACAATTCTGGTTCATCATTGGGAGCAATTTCCAAACGCTTGTACGAACAATAGTACGCAAGTACAAACCCCATGGGAACAGGCAGCCGTCATACCACTCAGGAAGGAGACGCGTTCTGTTTCCTAGAGATGAACGTACTTTGGTGCGAAAAGTGCAAATCAATTCCAGAACAGCAAAAGACCTTGTGAAGATGCTGGATGTAACAGGTACAAAAGTGTCTATATCCACAGTAAAACGAGTCCTATATTTACATAACCTGAAAGGCCGCTCAGCAAGGAAGAAGCCGCTGCTCCAAAACCGTCATTAAAAAAAACAGACTACGGTTTGCAACTGCACATGGGGACAAAGATCATAGTTTTTGGAGAAATGTCCTCTGGTCTGATGAAACAAAAATATAACTGCTTGGCCATAATGACCATCGTTATATTTGGAGGAAAAAGGGGGAGGCTTGCAAGCTGAAAAACACCATTCCAACCGTGAACCATGTTGGTGGCAGCCGACCTCAATTCTATAGAAAATTTGTGGGCAGAAGTGAAAAAGCGTGTGAGAGCAAGGAGGCCTACAAACCTGACTCAGTTACACCAGCTCTGTCAGGAGGAATGGTCCAAAATTCACCCAACCTATTGTGGGAGCTTGTGAAAAGCGACCTGAAACATTTGACCCAAGTTAAACAATTGAAAGGCAATGCTACCAAATACTAATTGAGTGTATGTAAACTTCTGACCCACTGGGAATGTGATGAAAGAAATAAAAACTGAAATGTATTATTCTGACATTTAACATTCTTAGGATCACCGCTTTATTTTAACTTCCCTAAAACAGGGATTTTTTTACTAGGATAAAATGTCAGGAATTGTGGAAAACTGAGTTTAAATGCATTTGGCTAAGGTGTGTGTAAACTTCCAACTTTAACTGTACATGATTCCATATGTGTTATTTCATAGTTTTGATGTCTTCACTATTATTATACAATGTAGAAAATAGTCAAAATAAAGAAACCATTAAATGAGTAGGTGTGTCAGAACCTTTAACTGGTCATGTAAAATTTGGGGGATTTGCGTGCCCATGAAAACTGTTTTCACCCCATCACATAAGGAGACACGCAATGTAGTTACACTTAATTTCTGAGATCTCTATACAAAAAAACTGTCCAACCTCTAGAGCCAGAATTCTTAGTGTTAAAGTTCAGTGTCTAATTTAACTGATTAATGCTTAATATATGCTATAACGACAACTTACACGGTCATAAATGCTAGGACAGAAAAGTAATGTTTTATGTCACACGATTTTGGACAAATCCGTCAAGACACCAACCATGAGAAAGGGTTAAACAGGTTTTAAATCAACTGGTGAATTTGATTGAATATAGCTATGTTTCCCCCTGAAATCTTAATGTAATGTAATGACATGAGAAAAATCAGATTATTATAAATGACTTATCAGCAGCTGTAACAAGTTGTCCAGTGTAGGAAATCCTCACTGGTACCCTAGTTTATAGAAAGACCCACACACAAGTCATATTCTGCACTTCCAAGTTTCAGACAACTTTCAGCAGCAGCATCTTGGCAATACACATAAACTGGAGGCATAAATTAGGCATAATGCCTGTGATTTTTCAACAATCAACAAGATCAATGTCAATAAATGAAAAAACAGCTTAAATGTATACTAGGCTAGAAGGAACACTCAAACAAACCCATGAGGCATAGCTCAAGCGTAGGGGCACATATGATTCATTTTTGAGTAATACAGAGCAAATTATCACATATCCTGTATGGTAGGATAGACAGTGATAACCTCATTGTCCCAAAACAGCCTTAAGAACATTAGCCAAGCTAATTGTTTTAAACCTTTATTTAACTAGGCAAGTCAGTTAAGAACAAATTCTTATTTTCAATGGCGGCCTAGGAACAGTGGGTTTAACTGCCTTGTTCAGGGGAAGAACAACAGATTTTTACCTTGTCAGCTTAGGGATTCGATCTTGCAACCTTTCGGTTACTTGTCCAAAGCTTTGGGCTAACTAAAGGCATAGGCCTACTTATTATGTAGTTGACTTCATTTATGCAATACAACCATATTGAGGCTTTGAGGCTATTATTTGGCGGCAGGTCTAATATTGCTAGTTTAGCCAATCAGCCTACAAAAATGTAATTAATGTGTCACCAAATTAACATAAACTACTTCACTGACACACAATGTAAACACTTTGGCTACTCCTGAATTTCAGGAGGTATAGGTTTAACGTTAGACCCACGTGGGTTTTAAATGTGTGAAAGTAAGTGGATATACATTAAAGTGCAATCCACACAGCTGCTTAAAATGTCCGGAATTCTATCCTTTTCAATGGCCATAATGACATTAGGCGACAACAGCTGCCATGCATGGACTGAGGTTTATTGATTACGTCGTGAAAACGTTTACCGTTTAAGATCCAAACAGAACCAACCTGAACGAAACGGGGAGGGACATACCTGCATTTATCCAATAGAAATGTTTTCCGTTTGGAGTAAACGGTTTCTGTTGCAAAACGTTTACGAACAGACGAAACGTTTTGCAACAGAATCGCCTTAACGGATCATTTACACCCCTGATATGCATTACGTTAGCTACATTCATTGGTACAGCTGGTAGTCCTGATAAGCTAACGTTAGCTAGCTAGCACACATTTAGCTAGCTAACTCTAAAAACGTTTAGCTAACATTTTAGCTAAGCTACTAGTTCGAAAAAATGTTTTGTCGTGCTTTCCTTACCCGACTTCAAATATTTAATCGGTGTTAACGTGTAACTCCATATGGGTGTCTATGGTCATGGTTAACGTCTGCTGTGCTCAGGACGGAAGTTGATTGGCTAACTAGCAAGTTGCAACCTAGCCAGTGGGCCACACGCCCATACCAAAGATTTCTTATAACTAACCCAAGATAGACCACAGCCTGTCGTTTCCAATGGGGCAGAACAAGCAAGGAGGTGGGCCGAGCCAGGCACTAGCTAGCGTGATCCTATTGGCATGTTCTAGCATCTATTTGCATATTTCGGTTAGGGAACTCTGAAGTGGGCGTGTGCATTAACTCAATTTGCCCTTGAACTCCTTCTAAACAAGCAACTTTAAAAACTTTGACAAAGGGTAAAGTCTACTAAACTTAGTCCACTCTCCGTAACAGAGTCTAGTTTGGGGAACAGAAAACTGTACTGAGATCAAATGTTTCATAGATGAGAAAATAAGCAGAACATCGGCCAAAATCATCTTTTTCGCTTTGAAGAGATACATAAATGTGTTTATTCTCTTGTTTTGTTGCATTTATGATTGTTTTTTATTTTTAAATATATTTATTTAAATATTCAAATGACTAAATATGGACACGTTCCGTTTAGATTGTTCTTCTCCTTTTCAGTTCTGTTTTAATTTGTTTAAAAGCTGTCTCAGTGGAAAACAACATATTTTAAATTGACATTTGACAACGGGTTTTCTATATTTGTTCTCCATCTTCTCCCACCGCCAGCCACTGGGCTTCCTCTCATCACCATATTTGGTGGTGGGTGAAAAAGCCAACAGGATGCTTCAGATTTGCACATCCGGTGAAACATCTGGCTCATTGTTCTATCTGTGCTCATACAATGAATTGTGGAGGAAATACAGTGCGTCACTTCTTGTTTTCTCATGCACAGAAATAGCTGGGTGGCTAACCCCTCGCATAAAATGTATCTATTCATGTGTTGAATGTATTTATGTTTCCTATAAACATTAAATAACAATAGCCTGCTCAGAGGACATAGTTTGTCACCTATCCAGTAACGTAATTTAACTAGCAGATTGACTCTTTGATCAGACCGACAGCGTCATTGATTCAAGGCTGGGTAATCAATTCTGCAGTCAAATTTTTTCAACATTAGTGCTGAATGATTAACCGAAAAGTTTATTTTTATTTTTAATAACTAATTGACCTTCATTGGTGAAATGATTTGAATTCCATTTCGTAGGTTTTTTTATTCGGTGAGCTTGATGCTCCGTTTCTGTAAAGATAAATCAGATCAATCCCAAACCGTGCGATGTAGTAAGGAGTTGAAGTTTCAAACAGAATAAATATTCAACATAGTTTAGCACAGAAACGTGTTAATCCACTACAATGACCGTAATCCATTGCGTGCTCACTTACTGTTGGGTCTGTGTGGAGCAAACAGAAAAGAGAAAGTTTGAGAGACAGAAAACAGTTGCTTTGCATGGTATCAGTCAGTGGTGGAAAAAGTACATCATTGTCATACTTGAGTAAAAGTAAAAATACCTAGGTAGAAAATTACTCAAGTAAAAGTGAGTCACTCAATAAAATACTACTTTAGTAAAAGTCAAAGTATTCGGTTTTAAATACTTAAGTATCTAAAGTAAACGTAATTGCTAAAATATACTTAAGTATCAAAAGTAAAAGTATAATTTTACATTCCTTATATTAAGCAAACTAGACGACACAATTTTCTAGTTTTTAGTTATTTACGGATAGCCAGGTGCACTCAAACACTAAGACATAATTTACAAATGAAGCATTTGTGTTTAGTGAGTCTGCCAGATAAGAGGCAGTAGGGATGACCAGGGATGTTCTCTTGATGTGTGAATTGGACCATTTTCCTGTCCTGCTAAGCATTCGAAATGTAACGAGTACTTTTGGGTGTCAGGGAAAATGTATGGAGTAAAGTACATTTTATTTACAGTGGCTTGCAAAAGTATTCACCCCCTTGGTATTTTTCCTATTTTGTTGCCTTACAACCTGGAATTAAAATGAATTTTTGAGGGGATTTGTTTATTTAAACAACATGCCTACCACTTTGAAGATGCAAAATATTTTTCATTGTGGAACAAACAAAATATAAGACAAAAACAGAACTTGAGCATGCATAACTATATACACCCCCCCAAAGTCAATACATTGTAGAGGCACCTTCTGCAGCAATTACAGCTGCAAGTCTCTTGGGGTATGGCTCTATAAGCTGGGCACATCTAGCCACTTGGATTTTTGCCCATTCTTCAAGGCAAAACTGCTCCAGCTCCTTCAAGTTGGATGGGTTCCACTGGTGTACAGCAATCTTTAAGTCATACCACAGATTTTAGATTTTATTGAGGTCTGGATTTTGACTAGGCCATTCCAAAACTTTTAAAACGTTTCCCCTTAAACCACTCGCGTGTTGCTTTAGCAGTATGCTTAGGGTCATTGTCCTGCTGGAAGGTGAACCTCTGTCCCAGTCTCAAATCTCTGGAAGATGTAAATAGCTTTCCCTCAAGAATCTCACTGTATTTAGCGCCATCCATCATTCCTTCAATTCTAACCAGTTTCCCAGTCCCTGCCGATGAAAAACATCCCCACAGGGATGGTAGTCTCAGGGTGATGAGAGGTGTTGGATTTGCCCCAGACATAGCGTTATCCTTGATGGCCAAAAAACTACATTTTAGTCTCATTTGACCAGAGTACCTTCTTTCATATGTTTGGGGAGTCTCCCACATGCCTTTTTTTGAGAACACTAAACGTTTTTGCTTGTTTTTTTCTTTAAGCAATGGCTTTTTTCTGGCCACTCTTCTGTAAAGTGTACAGCTTAAAGTGGTCCTATGGACAGATACTCCAATCTCAGCTATGGAGCTTTGCAGCTCCTTCAGGGTTATCTTTGGTCTCTTTGTTGCCTCTCTGATTAATGCCCTCCTTGCCTGGTCCGTGAGTTTTGCTGGGCGGCCCTCTCTTGGCAGGTTTGTTGTGGTGCCATATCCTTTCCATTCGTTAATAGTGGATTTAATGGTGCTCAGTGGGATGTTCAACATTTCAGATATGTTTTTATAACTCAACCCTGATCTGTACCTCTCCACAACTTTGTCCCTGACCTGTTTTGAGAGCTCCTTGGTCTTCATGGTGCTGCTTGCTTGGTGGTCCTCCTTGCTTAGTGGTGTTGCAGACTCTGGGGCCTTTCAGAACAGGTGTATATATACTGAGATCATGTGACAATCATGTGACTCTTAGATTGCACACAGGTGGACTTTATTTAACTAATTATGTGACTTCTGAAGGTAATTGGTTGCACCAGATCTTATTTAGGGGCTTCATAGCACAGGGGGTGAATAAATATGCACGCACCACTTCTCTTTTTATAATTTTTTGAAATAAGACATTTGTTTTATTTCATTTCACCAGTTTGGTATATTTTGTGCATGTCCATTACACAAAATCCAAATAAAAATACATTTAAATTACAGGTTGTAATGCAACAAAATAGGAACAACGCCAATGGGGTGAATACCTTTGCAAGGCACTGTGGGAATGTAGTGGAGTAAAAGCTGTCAAAAATATAAATTGTAAAGTAAAGCACAAATAATCCCCCCAAAAACTACTTTTTACTTAAGTACTTTACACCACTGGTATCACTACCTGAAAATACATGATCTAAGTGTTTGATACTTTGGCATTCATCAGTTATATAAAAAGCATGTTTTTTTACTTTTAAGAACTACTCAAATAGTGAATTTGTCAGACAGCATAGGCAGCAGCTCTATAGAGATGAGATGACTTGGAATGAAAAAATAAATGTATCAAATAAAACAAATAATGTGAATAAATTATGGTTAATAAGTGATGAGCAGTAATGGGCAGTCACTACTTTTGTTTTATTTTGTTATAGCATTCAACCCACATAATGCATAGTGCATTTACTGTCTACAAAATTATCGAAATTGAAAAGTGATTATTTTAATAATTGAACATAAACTACCACAAAAAGCACCAATTGTTCAGCACTATTCATTATGTAATCCAACATTTTACTGAATGTGTGCCCTCCAAGGACCATTCATGGCTGCACCCCTGCCGAGTCATGTGAAATCCATAGATTAAGGCCCAATTTATTTAAATTGACTGCTTTGCTTATATGATCTGTAACTCAGTAAAATCTTTGAAATTGTTGCGTTTTTATTTTTGTTTAGTATACTTCTGGTGTACCAAACAAAACTCAATGACCCTGTCGGTGTGATTAACAGAAGATTGAGGCAGCAACTAAGCAAGCCACCTAGCTAGTCAACCTCGGTAGGTAGCTAGCTAAACGCTGCATCAACCTTTCGCTTGACTTTTCTCTTTAAAACAAAAGTGGCATTGAAGCGTCGTCCTCACAACTAAACAAAATAAAACATCAAGTTGCGAAGAGCGGCGGTCCAGGCCAGTTGAGGTTAGTGGAAATGGCGCTCTCTGCTGGTGGCAGAAAAACAGACCATGTGTACTGGATGTTTAAAAATCATTCGTTTTTTTTGTCAACAAATGACTCGACAGAAGTTGTACTCCATTCCATTCTCTTGTCATGTTACACCAAATCTGTTTATTTAAAAAAGGTGCATCCAGATCACTATACTATTCATTACCACTTTGTTGATTTGGTCTGTCTATAGTTAATATACAGGTACTCAGTTACAACTGAGAGAGAATTAGTCGTTTTCAATGTTATTATGAACAATGCAATGATGTTCAAACAATGTTTTTTCAGCAACAGTAACTGAGTGATGCAAGTGCTTTATCATAGGAGTCCAACAGAGGGAGTATGTGTTGCTTGTGGCCATGGTCCCTAAAATGTTTTTGCACTATGACCCACCCAAAGGGTGCCACAACTGAGTCTTTATTCTCATCCATGCTTTCCCACTCTACTGCATATATTAAGCATTTAAAAAAAATGTTTTTAATAAATTATGTAAAATATAACATCTCATCTTGTACAATGAGTTCCATGTTTTTAATAAATTATGTAAAATATAACATCTCATCTTGTACAATGAGTTCCAAATATTTGCACAGCTTTGGCATAATTGCTTTATAGCATATTTTATATGCACAACAGGACACCAAAAATGCATAGTATTTTAAAAAAATACATTAACAAGAGCAGAACTACAGCCCAATACAGTAATTAAAGATAAGTTTAGGTGGGATGCACAACCAGTACATTTATGCACTTACGCTAATCTCCATATAACCCAAGCCCACTCATGTGGTTTTGGAATTGTGTGCCAAGCTGAAGCCCACCCCTCATTGTGAGGGACCTGCTGTTGGGTTGGCCCAGTCAGTCCCTGACGCTCTGAGGCTTGGTTAAGGAGGTTACTATGGTGAATAAGTCCCATCTGTAGAGTCTACAGAGGATATCTGAATGTCTAGCATCTGTTTGATGCTACAGAGCCCTGTACAGTTTTAATATAAATGTCTGTGAATTCATAAGGGCAGACAAATTTGAAAGACTAATAGAACATATCTATATTTATTTGATGGTGGTTCTAAATTATAGGGCTCTCCAACCCTGTTCCTGGAGAGCTACCATCCTGTAGGTTCACTCCAACCCTAAACTAGCACACCCGAGTCTAATAATTAGCTGGTTTTAAAAAAGGAACTAGGTTAGTTACAACTAGGGTAGGAGCATAAACCTACAGGAGGGTAGTTCTCCAGAAACAGGGTTGGACACCTTAATTGAGGATGACGGGCTAGTGGTGATGGCTAGAGTGGAACGATATCAAATACATCAAACAGTTTCAATGTGTTTGATACCATTCCATTTGCTCCGTCCTGGCCATTATTATGAGCCATCCTCCCCTCAGTATCCTCCAGTGTGTTCTACATGATCTTATGCTGAATCACACTGTCTGCGTTTACACACACAGCCCAATTCTGCTATTTTTTTCACAACAGATCTTTTTCAGAGCTGATCTGATTGACCAAAAGACCCATTAGTGAAAAAATATCAGAATTGGGCTGCCTGTGTAAATGCAGCCATAGTCCTTTATCTGGCTTCGGTACACTGGCAATTGTGTTTGGCATGGTGCACTGGGGAAGCGGAGACTCTTTGTGCTATGGCGATGGGCTTGTCCTGTCTGCGGTGAATGGCCAACTGGATAAGGCTCTACCGAAAGTGGTGTAGGGCTTCTTAACCACCAACTGTTTGGTCCTCTTGAAGAATATTTCCTGGTACTGCACATCTCCTAGAAAAGACATGGTTGTGGTGTTAGCATTTCACACTCTGTGGAAGGGATGTAGGGCAACACAGCCTTTGGTGGTAAAGGTATCAACGGAATGGGACCGGCTAGCATATTGTTTAGGGAACATTGGGAGCTGCTTTTGAGAGGAAAGTGAATGTGCTGGGGCGGGCTCAAGGAAGTGTGAAAAGTCTTTGAAAGGCAGTATTCAACACAGTATGAATTGTTGTGTATGGGAGATTGAGGAGAAATGGTACCTCAATCGCTCTCGCTTTGTGGGGTATCTGTACTTTACTATTTAGATTTGACAGCTTTTACTCCACTACATTTCTAAAGAAAGTAATGTACTTTTTACTCCAAAATTTTTCCCTCACACCCAAAAGTATGTTACATTTCAAATGCTTAGCAGAACTGGAAAATGGTCCAATTCACACACATCAAGAGAACATCCCTGGTCATCCCTACTGCCTCTGAACTGGCAGACTCAAACACATGCTTCATTTGTAAACATTGTCTGAGTGTTGGAGCGTGCCCCTGGCTAACCATAAATAAAAATTGTGCCGTCTGGTTTGCTTAATATAAGGAATTTGAAATGATTTATACTTTAACTTTTGATATTTAAGTATATCTAAAACACTTTCTCAGGTAGTATTGTAAGCACAACCAAAAACCTCTTCCTCATCTCAAAGTAGTGTCTGTAAACATCCCCCAGCCCATTGACTTTGACAAATCATTCTTGTCAATAGTAGCCCTTTGTAGACATGTCTTTGTATTGTATTTTCTGCAGAGAGAAGAATGAGGTGGTTGTGTCGTTACTGTTGTCACTCCCTCATGCTTGTGTACCCAAAATGCCCCTGCTTTGGGGTATTTTAACAGCAGGACACTGTGGAATGACTCCAGATAACCGGTTTTACAAAAATAAAAAAGGTCAAAGGAAAGGAGGGGTAGACTATGGTCTGGAAGGTACTCTGTGGTCCTCAGGCTACCTCTAACCACCTGTAACCCCATAACACAAACACTACCCAATTCATGTTAATACCATACTTACTGTA
This sequence comes from Oncorhynchus gorbuscha, assembly GCF_021184085.1. NCBI lineage: Eukaryota > Metazoa > Chordata > Actinopteri > Salmoniformes > Salmonidae > Oncorhynchus > Oncorhynchus gorbuscha. The sequence continues at coordinate 28,321,647 of NC_060182.1, read as the reverse complement.
AATTGAGCTATCTTAGCAAACTTACCTTCACCTTGTGCTGAGCTGGGGGTTGGACGCGAATCATGGTGTAAGATTCTATACCACCTGCAACAAAATATAGAATACACAACTTAACCACCCCACCAATTGTATTGATCTCTATTAGACTGGCTAACTAAGCATACCTAACATGGACATTTCAATATTGTCAGTTTGCTGTTAGCTAACTATATTGGCGACACTAAATTGGCACCACGAGTGTTGGCCAACTATAGACTGTTTATACACATTCATCATTAATACCAACACGCAAACAAAGCGCGAGTTAGCTATATCGACAATTCTATTTTTAATAACATAGTGTTTACCACACAAGGGTGAATGGGTCGCTACCAAATAAAAATACAAAATAAGAGTAACATTAGCTAGCATCAGAACGAACAAACATGTTCACCCCGCTGAAGGTAATTTAGCTAACTACCAGTCTAGCAGTGATTACCATGGCAGCCATACGCGTAATTGATTGACAATGTATACCAAAAGAGAACTTAGCGATATGATTTAACGTTAGCTGATGACTTCCAGAGTTCAATAGGACTGTAACGTTAGCTAGCTAACTTACCCAGCTAGTCCAACTAGGCTAGCTGACGTTAGGTTACTTCTAATTGAGAATCTTCCATTTTGTTGTGAAGGAAAGTATATCGATGGTATCGCATCACTTCTCAACTGTCGTCGAAATACATCACCCATCAGTTCAGCCTGAAAACCCATCTGATAATCGTTGGTCACATCATTATTGATAACCGTAACTACTTGCAGAATCTAATTAGCACAACAGCCAGCCACATAACACCACACGGACATGATGAATATTTACAAATGAATATTTACAAATGATATATATATTTTGTTTAGAGAAATTGAGATTACTGTGTGGTGATCTTCTTCTATGGTATAATGGCGTTCGCAACAATTAAATGTGCATTCTGCCACCTACAATGCGGGTGGATAATGATTTACAATTTGGGTAAAAATAAAATATCATACTAACTACCCAAAAAATAAATGAACCAAACAAAATCATACTAACTACCCAAAAAATAAATGAACCAAACAAAATCAATCTGCTTTTCTGTAAAACCCTCATTCTAATCAGGTCCCAACCCCGGCTCAGTATCCTACTGTGAGGGCGGGACATTTCCTAGCGACAAAGGTCATTGTAGTGTTTCTGTCTTGGAGCCCCAAAACGTATTGGCCGCAGCTTTTATTTTTTTAAATTTTTGTTCTGTTTTGGGACAATGAGGTTATCACTGTCTATTCAACCATACAGGATATGTGATATGTTTTTATTTTTACACATTGTATAGTAATAGTGAAGACATCAAAACTATGAAATAACACATATGGAATCATGTAGTAACCAAAAATGTGTTAAACAAATCAAAATATATTTGATATGAGATTCTTCAAAGTAGAAGAATCTTGCAGTAACCAAAAAAGTGTAAAACAAATTATTATTATTATTTCACCTTTATTTAACCAGGTAGGCTAGTTGAGAACAAGTTTTCATTTACAACTGCGACAAGGCCAAGATAAAGCAAAGCATTGTGACTAAAACAACAACACAGAGTTACACATGGGATAAACAAACGTACAGTCAATAACACAATATAAAAATATATCTACAGTGTGTGAAAATGTAGAAGATTAGGGAGGAAAGGCAATAAATAGGTCATAGTGGTGAAATAATTACAATTTAGCAATTAACACTGGAGTGATAGATGTGCAGATGATAATGTGCAAGTAGAGATACTGGGGTGCAAAAGGGCAAGAAGATAAATAACAATATGGGAATGAGGTAGTTAGGTGTGCTATTTAAAGATTGGCTGTGTACAGGTACAGTGATCGCTAAGATCGCTCTGAGCTGCCCAATGCTTAATTTTAGAGGGAGATATGGGTTTCCATCTTCAGTGATTTTTTTTTTTTTTTTTTTTTTTTGCGATTTGTTCCAGTCATTGGCAGCAGAGAACTGGAAGGAAAGGCGGCCAAAGGAGGTGTTGGCTTTGGGGATGACCAGTGAAATATACCTGCTGGAGAGCGTGCTACGGGTGGTGTTGCTATGGTGACCAGTGAGCTGAGATAAGGCGGGGCTTTACCTAGAAAATACGTATAGATGACCTGGAGCCAGTGGGTTTGGCGATGGATATGGAGCATGGGCCAGCCAACAAGAGCATACAGGTTGCAGTGGTGGATATAGTATATGGAGCTTTAGTGACAAAACGGATGGCACTGTGATAGACTACATCCAATTTGCTGAGTAGAGTGTTGGAGACTATTTTGTAAATAACTGCTTAAGTCAAGGATCGGTAGGATAGTCAGTTTTACGAGGGTATGTTTGGCAGCATGAGTGAAGGAGGCTTTGTTGCGAAATAGGAAGCCGATTCTAGATTTAATTTTGGATTGGAGATACTTAATGTGAGTCTGGAAGGAGAGTTTACAGTCTAACCAGACACCAAGGTATTTGTAGTTTTCCACATATTCTAATTCGGAACCCTCCAGAGTAGTGATGCTAGTCGGGCGTGCGGGTGCAGGCAGCGATCGGTTGAAGAGCATGCGTTTTAGTTTTACAAGCATTTAAGAGCATGGCATTGAAGCTCGGTATGGCATTGAAGCTCGGTTGGAGGTTTGTTAACACAGTGTCTAAAGAAGGGCCAGATCTATACAGAATGGTGTCGTCTGCGTAGAGGTGAATCAGAGAATCACCAGCAGCAAGAGCGACATCATTGATATATATACAGAGAAAAGAATCGAGAATTGAGTCGAGAATTGAACCCTGTGGCAGCCCCATAGAGACTGCCAGAGGTCCGGACAACAGGCCCTCCGATTTGACACTCTGAACTCTATCTGAGAAGTAGTTGGTGAACCAGGCGAGGCAGTCATTTGAGAGACCAACGCTATGGAGTCTGCCGATTAGAATGAGGTGATTGACAGAGTCGAAAGCCTTGGCCAGGTCAAAGAAGACGGCAGCACAGTACTGTCTTTTATCGATGGCGGTTATGATATCGTTTAGGACCTTGAGTGTGGCTGAGGTGCAGCCAGGACCAGCTCGGAAACCAGATTGCATAGCAGAGATAGTACGGTGGGATTCGAAATGGTCGGTGATCTGTTTGTTAACTTGGCTTTCGAAGACTTTAGAAAGGCAGAGAAGGATGGATATAGGTCTGTAACAGTTTGGGTCTAGAGTGTCTCCCCTTTGAAGTGGGGGATGACCGTGGCAGCTTTCTAATCTTTAGGGATCTCAGACGATACGAAAGAAAGGTTGAACAAGCTAATAATAGGGGTTGCAACAATTGCAGCGAATAATTTTAGAAAGAGGATTCTCATTGTCTAGCCCAACTGATTTGCAGGGGTCCAGATTTTGCAGCTCTTTCAGAACATCAGCTGTCTGCATTTGGGTGAAGGAGAAGCGGGGGGGCTTGGGCAGGTTGCCGCGGCGGTTGCAGAGCTGTTGGCCGAGGTAGGGGTAGGGGTAGCCAGGTGGATAGCTTGGCGGGCCGTGGAAAAATTCTTGATGAAATTCTCGATTATCGTAGATTTATCGGTGGTGACAGTGTTTCCTAGCCTCAGTGCAGTGGGCAGCTGGGAGGAGGTGATCTTATTCTCCATGGACTTTACAGTGTCCCAAAACGTTTTGGAATTAGTGCTACAGGATGCAAATTTCTGTTTGAAAAAGCTAGTCTTTGCTTTCCTAACTGACTGTGTATATTGGTTCCTGACTTCCCTGAAAAGTTGCATATCGCGGGGCTATTCGATGCTAATACAGTATGCTACAGGATGTTTTGTGCTGGTCAAGGGCAGTCAAGTCAGCAGTGAACCAGAGGCTATATATGTTCTTAGTTCTACATTTTTTGAATGGGGCATGCTTATTTAAGATGGTGAGGAAAATACTTTTAAAGAACAACCAGGCATCCTCTACTGACGGGATGAGGTCAATATCCTTCCAGGATACCGGGCCAGGTCGATTAGAAAGGCCTGCTCGCTGAAGTATTTTAAGGAGCGTTTGACAGTGAGAGATTTATTTTTGGAAAGGTGGATTTTAAAAAGTAGAACCTCAAACTGTTTGAGGAAGTAAGACCTGGATTGTAAGACAGAACTCTGCAGGCTAACTCCGCCCCCTTTGGCAGTTCTATCTTGATGGAAAATGATGTAGTTGGGGATGGACATTTCTGAATTTTTGGCGGCCTTCCTAAGCCAGGATTCAGACAAGGCTAGGACATCAAGGTTGGCGGAGTGTGCTAAAGCAGTGAATAAAACAAACTTAGGGAGGAGGCTTCTGATGTTAACATGCATGAAACCAAGGCTTTTACGGTTACAGAAGTCAACAAATGAGAGCGCCTGGGGAATAGGTGTAGGACTGGGGGCTATAGGGCCGGGGTTAACATCTACATCACCAGAGGAACAGAGGAGGAGTAGGATAAGGGTACGGCTAAAGGCTATAAGAACTGGTCTTCTAGTGCGTTGGGAACAGATAATAAAAGGAGCAGATTTCTGGGCGTGGTAGAATAGATTCAGGGCATAATGTACAGACAAGGGTAGGATGTGGGTACAGTGGAGGTAAACCTATGCATTGAGTGACGATGAGAGAGGTTGCGTCTCTGGAGGCACCAGTTAAGCCAGGTGAGTTCTCCGCATGCATGGGGGGTGGGACAAAAGAGCTATCTAAGGAATGTTGATCGGGACTGAGGGCTCTACAATGAAATAAAACAATAATAACTAACCGAAACAGCAGTAGACAAGGCATCTTGACATCAGAGATAGGCATAAAGCAATCATGGGTGTTGGTCGGGAGAGCTAAGACAACAACGTGTAAATGGCGATGAATGGGCATAGAGGGTCAGTTAGGTACACACAGGACCTGAGTTCGAGGCTGGGACCGACAGATAAACAAAATGTGGTACAGTGTTAATGAACAGACCAGCAGGCATCAGCTGTGTAACCGAGTGATCATAGGGTCCAATGAGCAGCAATAGGTGAGTCAGGGAGCCGTTTGGTAGTCGCTACTACGCTAGGCAAATGGGAGACACGGCGTTCAGAAAGCTAGCGGGCCGGGGCTAGCAGATGGTTGTTTGGCGACATCACAATGGAAAGCCTGTTGAAACCACATCGGATGATTACGTTGGCAGACCAGTCGTGATGGATCGGCAGAGTTCCGTGTCGACAATAAAGGGTCCAGGCCAATTGGTAAGCTAAAAGGTGAAGACCGCTAGCAGGGGCAAACAATGACTAGTAGCTAATATCTAGTTTGCTGGCTAGCTTCTTATGGAGGTTCCAGTTATAAGGTATGAAAGAATAGCAGATCTGTACCACATTGGGTGAGGCGGGTTGCAGGAAAGTATGTTTAGTTTGTAGATGGAAAGTGAGATTAAAATATATATGAAAAAAATGAAAAACACACTATTTACAGACTAACTAACATGGGACAAGACAATTAATCACTGTGGCAATAAACGGCAATAAATGCCACAAAATCCACCTTCTTCACAATGAGTGCATCTGTCACGTTCTGACCGTAGTTCCTTTGTATTGTCTTTTATTTTAGCATGGTCAAGGCATGAGTTGGGTGGGTTGTCTATGTTAGTTTGTCTATGATCTTCTATTTCTGTGTTTGGCCTGGTATGGTTCTCAATCGAGGCAGCTGTCAATCGTTGTCCCTGATTGAGAACCATATTTAGGTAGCCTGTTTTCCATTGTGTTTTGTGGGTGGTTGTTTCCTGTTTAGTGTTTTTGTTTCACATTTCAGGACTGTTTGTTTGTCGTGTTTGTTGTTTTGTCTAGTGTTGCATATTTCATGAAATAATATGAACACTTACCATGCTGCACCTTGGCCCTCCTCTCCTTCCCCAGACGACAAGCGTTACAGCATTCAGATCACTCATTGACTTAAAACACTAGCAACTGGTTGCAATGCATCCACTGCCATTATTTTCAACACTGTTGCCTCTTGCCCCTTCGACTTTCTTCACCGCCTCTACATAGGAGATCCGCTGCGCAGCCCTGATTCTTGACACCTCGACCTCCTTCACCCGAATCTACCACAACTTTTGCTCATTTTTTTCCATTCTTTAATTTCACTATTTTCCATTCTTTATCACACATTTCACCTCTGCGCGAGGCGTTGGCAGGTATGCGCACCTATGTGGTGGTCGTTTGAAGTAAACAATGCCATCATTCAAGTTTGTGAGCACATCCTGTCACATTGTGTTTTTGCGTTTGGCCTGGTATGGTTCTCAATCAGAGGCAGGTGTCGTTAGTTGTCTCTGTTTGAGAATCATACTTGGGTAGCCTTTTCCCACTTGTGTTTCGTGGGTGTTTATTTTCCGTGTCAGTGTTTGTTTCCACACGGAACTGTTTCGGTTTTGTTTTGTCACGTTGTCGTTTAATGTTTTGTTCAGTGTTCTTGTTATGCTGGTGAATGAGGACCCAAAAGCGACTTAACAGAAACAGAGTCTTTATTCCAGTCTTAAACAAAAACGATACTCCTGGATATATCTTAGGTAAATACAAAACAGGAAAACTGAAATCCTCTCGTCAGTAGAGAGGAACGACTGGAGACGCGACCACAGACTGCAGGTCGCTTCGGGAAGGCACAGGCCGTAGCTGACATAGACACCTGCTCACACGCAGCATCTGAAGAAGGCAAAAACACGACAGGGCGGAACAAGGACACAGAACAGCAAACATCAAACAAGGATCCGACAAGGACAGAAGCGGAAAACAGGGAGAAATAGGGACTCTAATCAGAGGGCAAAATAGGGGACAGGTGTGAAAGAGTAAATGAGGTAGTTAGGAGAATGAGGAACAGCTGGGAGCAGGAACGGAACGATAGAGAGAGAGAGCGAAAGAGGGAGAGAGGGAGGGGGAGAGAGCGGGATAGAAAGAGGGAAAGAACCTAATAAGACCAGCAGAGGGAAACGAATAGAAGGGAAGCACAGGGACAAGACATGATAATCAATGACAAAACATGACAGTTCTTTAAAAAAAAACCAGATGAACACTTACCACGCTGCGTATTGGTCCAATCCTTGCTACTCCTCCTCAGAAGAGGAAGAGGAAAGCCGTTACACGTCCCCTCTACCTAGTGGGCAGTATCAGCATTCGCTATGAATGCCGGACCTTGTGGTTCACTGTGCAGACGAATACACAGGGAGTCGAAACTTCCAGATTCTACCAGTGAAATGAAAATGTGAGAGTTCTAGCTTGTGGTTTGGATCATTGTGATTTTTATGATAAAAACGTAATGTTGTGAATATAGTTACGACTATATGCCGTGGCAGAGCCAGGGGGAAATTCCTGTAATCAGTTATTTCCCAACCCTGGTGTCAGTGCAAGACCCATGTGCTTAGTTAGTGCAAGACCCATGGCACAGAAACTGACCTAGAGTTTGTCGTTATCTGTTGATATCCTATGTTTGAGCCCTAATGGGGGGTGAGTGTTGACTAAGGGCCATGTGGAAGGTTGCTTTGCATCTTGGTTTGGTTTTACTGGGGCAGGGACAGGGTGGTACAGAGCACCCTTGTCTCCTAACCCAGCACAGCATCCGCTGAACTAATGCAAAGCTATTTGCATAGGAAAATGTAAGTGTAGTCTTTGAAGGCTGGAAAGTTAGCTAGGCATATATTACTTTTGGATCTATTCGACATTGAAGTAAACATAACTATTTAGTACTAACCAAACCTGGATCTCTTGGCTTGCGAGACTAATACTAACCTATTCTACAAGAAAGAGTTGAAAATGTATCTGTGCACAAAATCATCATCTGATCTATGTATTTATTGATAAGTATATCATAGATTGTGGGTTATACACCCTCCAAACCATTTTATTATAGTACTGTCCAACCTCATTTACAGTCAACATTAATTACTACTCAAAAGATTAAATATACATTATGCTCATTGTATCATGATTTCAGATAATTGTATGTCTGTTTAGTCTTTCCTCTGTCGGCCTATATGTGAAGCCCTATACACTATCCACAGTTCCACACCCATAATTGTACAGGAAGCATACCAGACTTTCTCTGTGGACAGAGACAGATTTGCCTCGGATGCAAATGTCAACTGTTGTGCTTGGCATGGAGGTTCAAGCTGCAGGCAGCACGATACAGAAGACTGGGACACGCAGAAGACTGGGACACATTTTCATCTCAACAATGGAAAGGGCTTTTCATATTCTATGGGCCTATCCTTGGTTGTTTTTCAAACATTTGGATTCACACTATTCTTGAACCATGAGGGGATGTATGATGTCATTGTAAAATACGTGGTTATTTTAGCCACAGCACTAGACTCAATATTCTGGCTGTGGTGTATGATACATTAAATTACATTCCTTCCGATCCTTAGAATTGTCTGATTTTGAAAGTCCTGAATCTGCCGCACACACACGCAACCACGTATACACACGCAAGTATACACACACACAAACACACACACCTCTCTCTCTTCCTTTAAAGTGCCTGCGCCCCACCACCACATGAATAGGCCCAGGCTCTGTGCAGTCGGCAGCTGTTTTCTTTGAATGACCAAAGACAAAAAGCCTTAAATCTACAGGCCACCTTTCATCTGTACATTTGATTGCCACTTTACTCACCCCATTGTGACTGCAAAAAAGGTATATGTCCCTGGGCTCAAAGTTACTACTACACTGAATCCTGTAAACTCCATTTTCAATATGCAGTTGACCACAAATAATTAATGTTGCTGGTGTTACTTGCTATCACACACCATCCAAGGCAAGAGCATACCTAAATAATGTTGCATGAAGCTAGATATGAAGATTTGATGGCAAAGAAATAGAAAACAGGTTTGTGTAAAATCTGTATGTACAGTTGTGACATACCCTCCCACTCTGTCTGCCGAATTCAATCTCTTTGTTCTTGTTTTCCATAAGAGGATGTCAGTGGGCGGAGCCCGGAGGGTCATCAGCTAAATGCGACACATCTGGGCTCGGGTGTGTCCTGGTGATAAATACACCTTTCCCCCATTCATTGGAAAGACTCTCCACACAGACAAAGGGTTGGATTTTGGTTGTGGGCTGTTTTGTTTGGCACCTCTCAACACCCCTCATTATAACATCTATACACGCAACCACTCACTTACTGATTACCCCCCCCATTGTTACTTGTTTATAATTTACTTTAGTTAATACATTTATTTTTGTTATTCCTTGACCTCTATATTGTCTTCCTTTTTGTTACGGGCTATGAGCCGGATCATGATACAGTGCATTCGGAAAGTATTCAGACCTCATGACTTTTTCCACATTTTATGTTACAGCCTTATTCTAAAATGGATTAAATAAAAAAATGTTCATCAATCTACACAGAATACCCCATAATGATAAAGCAAAAACAGTTTAGGAAAATGTTGCTAATTTATTGGAATAAAAAAATGAAATACCTTATTTATATAAGTATTCAGACTCTTTGCTATGAGACTTGAAATTGAGCTCAGGTGCATCCTGTTTCCATTGATCATCCTTGAGATGTTTCTACAACTTGATTGGAGTCCACCTGCGGTAAATTAAATTGATTGGACATGATTTGGAGAGGCACACACCTGTCCATATACATTAAGGTCCCACAGTTGACATTGCATGTCAGAGCACTGTCAAAACCAAGCAATGAGGTTGAAGGAATTGGCTGTAGAGCTCCAAGACAGGATTTAGTCGAGGTACAGATCTGGGGAAGGGTATCAAAAAATGTTTCCAGCATTGAAGGTCCCCAAGAACACAGTGGCCTCCATCATTCTTAAACGGAAGAAGTTTGGCTGCCTGGACAAATGGTGTAATCGGGGGAGAAGAGCCTTGGTTAGGGAGGTGACCAAGAACCCTATGGTCACTCTGACAGAATCTTCCAAAAGGACAACCATCTCTGCAGCACTCCACCAACCAGGCCTTAATGGAACAGTGGCCACTCCTCAGTAAAAGGCACATGACAGCCCGCTTGGAGTTTGCCAAAACACACCTAAAGGACTCAGACCATGAGAAACAAGATTATCTTGTCTGATGAAAAAGTGAAGGGGTCTGAATACTTTCCAAATGCCAAAAAAATAAGTGTTTGAAAGTATCAGTCAGGATTTCTGCTGGGCTCCCCAAAGGAGGAAGGGGAAGACTATCCTCCTCAATGAATTTCAGAAGGAAAAAAGTGAAACATTAAAAAAAGTTATCCTTTTTATACTGAACAAAAATATAAATGCAACATGTAAAGTGTTGGTCCCATTTTTCATGAGCTGATATGAAATATTACACAAATGTTAGTGAACATTTATCCTTTGCCAAGATAATCCATCCACCTGATAGGTGTGGCATATCAAGAAGCTGATTAAACAGCATGATCATTACACAGGCAAGGGGACAATAAAAGGCCACTCTAAAATGTGCAGTACATCCAACCAGACGTGGCAGTACGTACAACCGCCTCACAACCGCAGACCACTTGTATGGCGTTGTGTGTGCGAGCTGTTTGCTGATGCCAACATTGTGAACAGAGTGCCCGGTGGTGGACGTGGGGTTATGGTATGGGCATGCATAAGCTACAGACAACGAACTGACAACGAATTACATTTTATCGATGTCAATTTGAATGCGCAGAGATACCTTGAAGAGATCCTGAGGCCCGTTGTTGTGCCATTTACCCACCGCCATCACATCATGTTTCAGCATGATAATGCACGGCCCCATGCCGCAAGGATCTGTTTTAGTTCCCGCCAATATCCAGCAACTTCGCACAGCCATCAAAGATGGGACAACATTCCACAGGCCACAATCAACAGCCTCATCAACTCTATGCGAAAGAGATGTGTCGCACTGCATGAAGCAAATAGTGTTCCCTCCAGATACTGACTGGTTTTCTGATCCTCTTTTTTTAAAGGTATCTGTAGATCTATAGATTAGGGCCTAATTTATTTATTTCAGTTGACTGTTTCATATATGAACCGTAACTCAGTAAAATATTTTAAATTGTTGCAAGTTGCATTTATTTGTGTTCAGTATAGATAAAACTATACTAAATATATTCACAAGTCACCAAATAATTGATTATAACACTTTTGCAATGAAGGTGCCTCAGCAGCATTTTGTAGCGTAGCACCATGGTGTAGTTGGATGAGAGCTATTTTCTGTTCTCTTTTGGGTACATTGACTTCAATACAAAACCTAGGAAGCTCATGCTTCTCACCCCCTTCAATAAACTTTCACAGTAACTATGACTAAGACTAATTAACATAAACATTTTTAGCATCTACAGGCTCCACTCATACAAGCAGCATACACGCCTCTGATGCACGCCTTTGGAACATCTACATTTAAAGAACTATAATAAATCAATTGAATATACGCCATCACTTGTCTAAAGGAACATTATTAAGAAGAAAATTAAAATGTATTTCAAATTAACAGAATATGACTTGGCCTACTGTATGTTATCTGGCTATGCATCATGCCATAGGCTACTACCCACCATTGCGACCTGTACGCTCTCGTTGGCTGGCCCTCGCTTCATACTCGTCGCCAAACCCACTGGCTCCATGTCATCTACAAGACCCTGCTAGGTAAAGTCCCCCCTTATCTCAGTTCGCTGGTCACCATAGCATCTCCCAACTGTAGCACACGCTCCAGCAGGTATATCTCTCTAGTCACCCCCAAAACCAATTCTTTCTTTGGTCGCCTCTCCTTCCAGTTCTCTGCTGCCAATGACTGGAACGAACTACAAAAATCTCTGAAACTGGAAACACTTATCTCCCTCACTAGCTTTAAGCACCAACTGTCAGAGCATCTTACAGATTACTGCACCTGTACATAGCCCACCTATAATTTAGCCCAAACAACTACCTCTTTCCCAACTGTATTTAATGTATTTATTTATTTTGCTCCTTTGCACCCCATTATTTTTATTTCTACTTTGCACATTCTTCCATTGCAAAACTACCATTCCAGTGTTTTACTTGCTATATTGTATTTACTTTGCCACCATGGCCTTTTTTGCCTTTACCTCCCTTCTCACCTAATTTGCTCACATTGTATATAGACTTGTTTATACTGTATTATTGACTGTATGTTTGTTTTACTCCATGTGTAACTATGTCGTTGTATCTGTCGAACTGCTTTGCTTTATCTTGGCCAGGTCGCAATTGTAAATGAGAACTTGTTCTCAACTTGCCTACCTGGTTAAATAAAGGTGAAATAAAAAATAAAATAAAAAGGCTGTAGACTTTAAAAATATAAAAAAAATAATTATAGGCTGTAGACTTGTACACAAGATATGCTTATAGGTCCCGTGTCATTATTTTATGACGTTATCATAAGAATAATATATTTTAATTTAGCTTAATAAATTATAATGGATATTTTTCCCATTCCCGAGCGAGGGTGCGCGCATGTGAAGTGGCTACGTTGAAACAGGTCATATATGCTAGATGTAGAGTTATTTGGCAATTTTAGTTGTGAATGATACAAACCTTAGAATGTCTTAGAAATCACAAGATATATGGGCTGCATGATGCGACAACAGGTTATTGATTTGAGAAAATCCCAACAACACAAAATTGCGCTCTGTTCCTTGCCTCAGGCTGAACAATGAGTTCTCTCATCAAGTGATCATATTTCCACCGGTCAGACTATTCTAAATTTAATCTTGTTTTTACTAATATGTGAAATAAGTTTCGATTTAGAATGGCCCATCATCAAATGGGCAAGAACAGGTGAAAGACAAAAAGACATGTCATCCGTTTGCGCTGGAATAGCGAATGGAGCCCACTTTTCCACTCGTATTTTTTTTTTAACCTTTATTTAGTCAGTTAAGAACAAGTTCTTACAATGACGGCCTACACCGGTCAAACCCTGCCCTAACCCGGACGACACTAGGCCAATTGTGCGCTGCCCTATGGGACTCCCGATCACGGCTGGTTGTGATACAGCCCGGGATCGAACCAAGGTCTGTAGTAACGAGTTAATTTCGCTGTGCCACAGGTGATATTCCGCCCAAAATCTGTATGCAATGGGCACTCCAACTCTGTTCCTGTAGCTACCCAAGTGCTTAATTTGGGAAACCAATTGAAATATGTTCGGGAACATCGATAGTAACATGTTTTCACAACGAAACATAGCCTATTTAATTAAACAGTTGACAGCCACTCTGCGCGCTGGAGAAAGGAATGAAGGAGAGAGGGATGGATATGGAAACTCACGATGGTGAGATATTCTGTTGTGTTAGGCATTGAAACAACATCCACAACGACCATATTTTCCATTCAGTTTCAACCTATATTGTTGAACTTCTTTCTTCAAATTGATCAATCACAATGAGATGAGTTTTAAAAGCACATACTGTTTTGGTAAGTGTTTGTGATTTTCGAATGCTTTGCATTGATGTTAGAGGAAAATAGAGCCCTGAGTCCCAGGCCATTAGCGACCTGATGATCGTTAGAGTTGGGCAGGCTACTTATAATGCATTACCAGAGTGCGTAAAAGGAGATTACCATGACTCAACTGTCATGTAGAATTTTACTGCGGTCATGACTCAGTGTACCATTCTCCAGCACCCCCCCCCCCCCCCCCCTCCAAATGTCTCTCAAATAGAAGGGGGGAACTAACAAAGAGTCATTGACCAACAACCAAAACAAAACAGGTGGGGTTCTGAAATACACTCATGGGGGTGTCCACTGAAAGTTGACGAGCAACAACAACTGGATCCTAAAGACAGCAATCATGAGTAGCCACTAAATTTGCCAAAGAGGAAAACAAAAGAAACACCCACACCAAACTAAAAGACAGGAAGCAAACCAAAAAGGTAGAGCAAAATCAAATAAAGGATTTTTTTATTGAACTCATATAATATAATAAATAATAATATATGCCATTTAGCAGACGCTTTTATCCAAAGCGACTTACAGTCATGTGTGCATACATTCTACATATGGGTGGTCCCGGGGATCGAACCCACTACCCTGGCGTTACAAGCGCCATGCTCTACCAACTGAGCTACAGAACCCACATATAAAGGTGTTGACCCTCCACATCTCTCAAGACAACTTGAGCACTGGGCAAGCCACTCTTAAATACACCTGAGGCAGCACAGGTAAAACACCTTCCCACTAACAAGACAGCAACCAGCACAGGTGTAACACATACTGACTAATGACGTGACACCAATCGGTGAGCCCTACTCACTAATGAGCTATACATGCTAAAGTCCAACCTCAAAACATAAATGGAAAAATCTAAACCTGTGTCACCACAACAGCCTTAATTATGACAACTTTCAGAGGACGTCCTCCAACCTATCAGAGCTCTTGCAGCATGAACTGGCATGTTGTCCACCCAATCAAAGGATCAGAGAATTAATCTAGTACTGAACGCATCAGCTACAGCTAGCTAGCACTGCAGTGCTGCGCATGAAATGTGGGGAGTAGTTGCCTCAAAGAGAGAGAAAGACAGTAGTTTTGAACAAATTAATTTCTTCCAAAATTATGTAGAAGCAAGAGAGAGATTGCTATATTTCATCGTATATATACTACTGTTCAAAAGTTTGGGGTCACTTAAATGTCTTTGTTTTTGAAAGAAAAGCAAACATTTTTTCCATTAAAATAACATCAAATTGATCAGAAATACAGTGTAGACTTTCTTAATGTTATAAATTACTTTTGTTGCTGAAAACGTCAGATTTTTAAAATATCTTTTTAATGGAATATCTACTTAGGTGTAGAGGCCCATTATCAGCAACCCTCACTCCTGTGTTCCAATGGCACGTTGTGCTAGCTAATCCAAGTTGATAATTTTAAAAGTCTAATTGATCTTTAGAAAACCCTTTTGCAAGTATGTTAGCACAGCTGAAAACTGATGTGCTGATGAAGGAAGCAATACAACTGGCCTTCTTTAGACTAGGTGAGTATTTGTAGCCTAGAAGGACAGCATCCCGGAGTCGCCTCTTCACTGTTGATGTTGAGACTGGTGTTTTGTGGGTACTATTTAATAAAGTTGCCAGTTGAGGACTTATGAGGCATCTGTTTCTCAAACTAGACACTCTAATGTACTTGTCCTCTTGCTCAGTTGGCCACTGGGGCCTCCCACTCCTCTTTCTATTCTTGTTAGCGCCAGTTTGTGCTGTTCTGTGAAGGGAGTAGTAGCTCCCTTCCATAGCTCCGCAATGAGAGAGGGTGCAGGCCAGGCAGCAGGCTGTTAGCAAGGCTACCAGCTTAGTGGGGTCTGCCACTAGCACAGTCAGTGTAGTCAGCTCAGCTATCACCATTGAGAACGTGTCTGTGCCTCGACCTAGGTTGGGCAAAACTAAACATGGTGGTGCTCGCCTTAGCAATCTCACTGGAATAAAGACCTCCTCCATTCCTGTCATTATTGAAAGAGATTGTGATACCTCACATCTCAAAATAGGGCTACTTAATGTTAGATCCCTCACTTCCAAGGCAGTTATAGTTAATGAACTAATCACTAATCATAATCTTGATGTGATTGGCCTCACTGAAACATGGCTTAAGCCTGATGAATTTACTGTGTTAAATGAAGCCTCACCTCCTGGTTACACTAGTGACCATATCCCCTTCTCATCCCGCAAAGGCGGAGGTGTTGCTAACATTTACGATAGCAAATTTCAATTTACAAAAAAAACAACGTTTTCGTCTGTTGAGCTTTTAGTCATGAAATCTATGCAGCCTACTCAAACACATGTTATACTATTTACAGGCCTTCAGGGCCATATACAGCGTACCTCACTGAGTTCCCTGAATTCCTATCGGACCTTGTAGTCATGGCAGATAATATTCCAATTTTTGGTGACTTTAATATTCACATGGAAAAGTCCACAGACCCACTCCAAAAGGATTTCGGAGCCATCATCGACTCT
The DNA here is from genome assembly GCF_021184085.1 of Oncorhynchus gorbuscha. NCBI lineage: Eukaryota > Metazoa > Chordata > Actinopteri > Salmoniformes > Salmonidae > Oncorhynchus > Oncorhynchus gorbuscha. The sequence goes on along the minus strand of NC_060182.1, from coordinate 28,305,752 downwards.
GTTTTGTGCAACATGTCTCCGGACCTACTCACTATCACAGTCATACTCTGAACCTAGTTTTGTCCCGTGGAATAAATGATGTGGATCTTAATGTTTTTCCTCATATTCCTGGACTATCGGACCACCATTTTATTACGTTTGCAATCGCAACAAATAATCTGCTCAGACCCCAACCAAGGATAATCAAAAGTCGTGCAATACATTCTCGGGCAACCCAGAGATTCCTAGATGCCCTTCCAGACTCCCTCCACCTACCCAAGGATGTCAGAATGCAAAAATCAGTTAACCACCTAACTGAGGAACTCAATTTAACCTTGCACAATACCCTAGGTGCAGTTGCACCCCTAAAAACAAAAATAATTTGTCATAAGAAACTAGTTCCCTGGTATACAGAAAATACCAGAGCTCTGAAGCAAGCTTCCAGAAAATTGGAACGGAAATGGCGCTACACCAAATTAGAAGTCTTCCCGACTAGCTTGGAAAGACAGTACCGTGCAGTATCGAAGAGCCCTCACTGCTGCTCTATCATCCTATTTTTCCAACTTAATTGAGGAAAATAAGAACAATCCAATATTTATTTTTGATACTGTCGCAAAACTAACTAAAAAGTAGCATTCCCCAAGAGAGGCTTTCACTTCAGCAGTGAAAAATTAATGAACTTCTTTGAGGAAAAGATCATTATCATTAGAAAGCAAATTACAGACCCCTCTTTAAACCTGCGTATTCCTCCAAAGCTCAGTTGTCCTGAGTCTGCACAACTCTGCCAGGACCTAGGATCAAGGGAGACACTCAAGTGTTTTAGTACTATATCTCTCAACATATTGATGAAAATAATCATGGCCTCTAAACCTTCAAGCTGCATACTAGACCCTATTCCAACTAAACTGCTGAAAGAGCTGCTTCCCGTGCTTGGCCATCCTATGTTGAACATAATAAACATCTCTCTATCCACCGGATGTGTACCAAACTCACTAAAAGTGGCAGTAATAAAGCCTCTAGAAAAAGCCAAACCTTGACCCAGAAAATATTTTAAAAACTATCGGACCATATCGATTCCCCCATTCCTCTCATACATTTTTGAAAAAGCTGTTGCGCAGCAACTCACTGCCTTCATGAAGACAAACAATGTATACGAAATGCTTCAGTCTGGTTTTAGACCCCATCATAGCACTGAGGCTGCACTTGTGAAGGTGGTAAATTACCTTTTAATGGCGTCAGACCGAGGCTCTGCATCTGTCCTTGTGCTCCTAGACCTTAGTGCTGCTTTTGATACCATCGATAACCACATTATTTTGGAGAGATTGGAAACCCAAATTGGTCTACACGGACAATTTCTGGCCTGGTTTAGATCTTATTTTTTATAAAGATATTAGTTTGTCTCTGTGGATGGTTTGTCCTTTGACAAATCAACTGTAAATTTTGGTGTTCCTCAAGGTTCCGTTTTAGGACCACTATTGTTTTCACTATATATTTTACCTCTTGGTGATGTCATTCAGAAACATAATGTTAACTTTCACTGCTATGAGGATGACACACAGCTGTACATTTCAATGAAACATGGTGAAGCCCCAAAATTGCCCTCTCTGGAAGCCTGTGTTTCAGACATAAGGAAGTGGATGTCGACAAATGTTCTACTTTTAAACTCGGACAAAACAGAGATGCTTGTTCTAGGTTCCAAGAAACAAAGAGATCTTCTGTTGAAGACTCCAGCTAACCTGGAGTCCAATCAATGAAACAAAATTAATCTTGATGGTTATACAGTCGTCTCAAATAAAACTGTGAAGGACCTCGGCGTTACTCTGGACCCTGATCTCTTTTGACAAACATATCAAGACTGTTTGAAGGACAGCTTTTTTCCATCTATGTAACATTGCAAAAATCAGAAACTTTCTGTCCAAAAATGATGCAGAAAAATTAATCCATGCTTTTGTTACTTCTAGGTTAGACTGCTGCAATGCTCTACATTCTGAATACCAGGATAACGCACTAAATAAACTTTAGTTAGTGCTAAACACGGCTGCTGGAATCTTGACTAGAACCAAAATATTACTCCAGTGCTAGCCTTTCTACACTCACTTCCTATTAAGGCAAGGGCTGATTGCTGCTAACCTACAAAGTATTACATGGGTTTGCTCCTACCTATCTTTCCGATTTGGTCCTGCCGTATATACCTACACGTACGCTATGGTCACAAGACACAGGCCTCCTAACTGTCCCTAGAATTTCTAAGCAAACAGCTGGATGCAGGGCTTTCTCCTATAGAGCTTCATTGTTATGGAATGATCTGTCTATCAATGTGAGCGACGCAGACTCTGTCTCAACCTTTACGTCTTTGTTGAAGACTCATCTCTTCAGTAGGTCCTATGATTGAGTGAAGTCTGGCCCAGGAGTGTGAAGGTGAACGGAAAGGCACTGGAGCAACGAACCACCCTTGCTGTCGCTGCCTGGCCTGTTCCCCTCTCTCCACTGGGATTCTCTGTCTCTAACCCTATTACAGAGGCTGAGTCATTGGCTTACTGGTGCTCTTCCATGCCGTCCCTAGGAGGGGTGCGTCACTTGAGTGGTTTGAGTCACTATCGTGAGCTTCCTGTCCGGGTTGGACCCCCCCCCCCCCTTGGGTTGTGCCGTGGGGGAGATCTTTGTGGGCTGTACCCGGCCTTGTTTTAGGATGGTAAGTTGGTGGTTGAAGATATCCCTCTAGTGGTGTGGGGGCTGTGCTTTGGCAAAGTGTGTGGGGTTATATCCTGCCTGTTTGGCCCTGTCCGGGGGTATCATCAGATGGGGCCACAGTGTCTCCCGACCCCTCCTTTCTCAGCATCCAGTATTTATGCTGCAGATGTTTGTGTCAGGGGGGCTAGGGTCAGTCTGTTATATCTGAAGTATTTCTCCTGTCTTATCTGGTGTCCTGTGTGAATATATGAGAGCATATAAGTATGCTCTCTCTAATTCTCTCTTTTTCTCTCTTTCTCTCTTTTTTTCTCTCTCTCGGAGGACCTGAGCCCTAGGACCATACCTCAGGGTTACCTGGCCTGATGACTCATTGCTGTCCCCAGTCCACCTGGTCGTGCTGCTGCTCCAGTTTCAACTGTTCTGCCCTGACCTATTCATCGGATGTGCTACCCGTCCCAGACCTGCTGTTTTCAATTCTCTAGAGACAGCAGGAGTGGTAGAGATACTCTGAATGATCGGCTATGAAAAGCCAACTGACATTTACTCCTGAGATGCTGACCTTTTGCACCCTCGACAACCACTGTGATTATTATTATTTGACCCTGCTGGTCGTCTATGAACATTTGAACATCTTGACCATTTTCTGTTATCTCCACCCGGCACAGCCAAGAGGACTGGCCAACCCTCGTAGCCTGGTTTCTCTCTAGGTTTCTTCCTAGGTTCTGGCCTTTCTAGGGAGTTTTTCCTAGACATTGTGCTTCTACACCTGCATTGCTTGCTGTTTGGGGTTTTATGCTGGGTTTCTGTACAGCACTTTGTGACATCAGCTGATGTAAGAAGTGCTTTATAAATACATTTGATTGAGTAGTACACAGCATTGTACGAGATATTCAGTTTCTTGGCAATTTCTCGCGTGGAATAGCCTTCATTTCTCAGAACAAGAATAGACTGAGTTTCAGAAGAAAATACTTTGTTTCTGGCCATTTTGAGCCTGTAATCGAACCCACGAATGTTGATGCTCCAGATACTCAACTAGTCTAAAGAAGGCCAGTTGTATTGCTTCTTTAATCAGGACATCAGCTTTCAGCTGTGCTAACATAATTGCAAATTGATTTTCTAATTATCAATTAGCCTTTTAAAATGATCAACTTGGATTAGCTAAACACAACGTCCCATTGGAACACAGGAGTGATCGTTGCTGATAATGGGCCTCTGTACGTCTATGTAGATATTCCATTTAAAAAAATCCAGCTACATTAGTTATTTACAACATTAACCATGTCCACACTGTATGTCTTATCAATTTTATGTTATTTTAATGGACAAAAAAAATTGCTTTTCTTTCAAAACAAGTACATTTCTAAGTGACTCCAAACTTTTGAACGGTAGTGTACATATTTTTTACTTTCACTTACTTACTAGTGAATGCAGCTAGCTAATTTAGCTTGCTCAAACAAAGGGATGCTATGTTAGCTAGCTGGCGATGACTATCCAACACTGGAACTCTTCCAAGTCAAAGTAAGCTTTTGATTTGATAAATGTTTTGGCACCGGGGTCCGCCGGTGTAACTGCTAAACTGCTTGCTGTACACTTTACTGCATGATTTACTGACATGTTAGTTCTAGTACCTATGTTGAGTATGACATTAATGTGGTGAAAATAGATGTAGACTGTGTGTAGCGTTTGGCTTGGAAAGGTTTTTTCATCTGGTCACAGACAGCTGTTGTAATGTGCACTGAAGTCCACACGAGAAGGGAAAAGGTGAGAGGAGGAGAGAGTGTAGATGCAAGAAGGAATTATATATACAACGATAGTAATCATGTGGTTTATATTAAATGGCAACACACTGCAGTTCAGCGGGAGGGAAAGTCCCTATCTAACTGTAAATGCTTTTAAGGGTTTTTGGCTCATGCTATATAGTACAATGATGGAGTCCATCCTCATGCCTCCCATACACCTAATGCTCGCTAGTTGTCAAAAATAAAAATAAAGCCTTAGACATGAATTCTAAAAATAGTAAAGGGAGGCCCGTGGGGCATGTGTGATAACCCAGGCAGAAGACCCTGGGTGAGTCCTACTTCTCTGACAGCCTCCCGTTCAGGAAGGGCAATTAGGAATTCTTCAGGGCAGGATTCCTTGGCCGCGTGGAGGCTGGGACCCAGCGCTGTACCAGGCAAAGGTTTCCACCAAGCTGTTCTTGCATAACCCACAGTGATAACGCTGGTGCATTCTTCTCAACACCCATCACAGCTGCCAACATCTCTCTTCCCCCCAAGCCTTCTTTCTTTAGCTCTTTCTTAGATCCTGTAACCAAGTAGGCTAAGTAAGTGTATGCAGTCTTTGGAGTTTTTGGAGAGTTTGAAATTGGCAAATGAGGTTGGATATCAAAGTAGTTGTTTCTGGGTGGAGCATGGTGGTGTTGTCTTTGTTTTCCTGGGGAACAGGAGACGGCTGGATTTGTTTCTCTTCCAGAGCACAGGTCATGTTCATCAAGAGGTATGTCACCAGGAGTTAAGGCAGAAGGTGACCACCTTCTGAGTGTCTATCTGTCACTATGGCAGGAAACAGGCATGTCTTGGAATAATAGAATATAATCATTCACATGCATTTTACTGTCATATAATTATTAGTGAGTATAATGGAATGACTTGTTGAAACCATTTTCTGTCAAAATAAGTTTTTTGAAAATAATGTAGGAGTCTTTCCACAAATAGAGTACATTTTGGGTAGTTAACTTGGTTACAAAACAACCATTCATTTCACCTAATTTTATAGGCCCAGTGCATTCAAAATTCAGGTTTCCTGTGTTTTAAATCATACTGTACAACAGCTGACAAAACTACTGTTAAAACATATTTGATCAGTGTTATTTCCTGATTTCAATTCCTGATTTTTGCTTTAACCTTTATTTATCCAGGTTAGTCTCATTGAGATAATCTATTTTTCAAGAGAGACCTGGTCCAACCAAGACAGCAGCAGGGGGAAACAATGTTTGAGACATATCAGACATACTGTAACAACTTACAGACATGTAGTTGCTGGTTGAAAATAGAATCTACACAGGACTTTCTAATCAGCAGGTTTACATAGGTGAGAGTTGCGGCTTTCCATGGTGATATCAACGTGCGGTAAATTGGTTAATAGACCAATTACAGAGTTCCAAACCTCTCTGCCTTTTAACAGCTAGTTTTCACCCCCCCCCCCTCAGAAATACAGTGTAGACATTGTTAATGTTGTAAATTACTATTGTAGCTGGAAATGGCTTATTTTTGATGACCCATTTATCAGCAACCGTCTCTCCTGTGTTCCAATGGCACGTTGTGTTAGCTAATCCAAATGTATAATTTTAAAAAGCTAATTGATCATTAGAAAAACCTTTTTCAATTATGTTAGCACAGCTGAAAACTGTTGTTCTGATTAAAGAAGCAATAAAACCGGCCTTCTTTAGACTAGTTCAATATTTGGAGCATCAGCATTTTTGGGTTCGATTACAGGTTCAAAATGGTCAGAAACAAAGAACTTTCTTCTGAAACTCGTCAGTCTATTCTTGTTCTGAGAAATGAAGGCTATTCCATGTGAGAAATTGCCAAGAAACGGAATATCTCGTACAACGCTGTGTACTACTCTCTTCACAGAACAGCACAAACTGTCTCTAACCAGAATAGAAAGAGGAGTGGGAGGCCTCGGTGCACAACTGAACAATAGGACAAGTACATTACAGTGTCTAGTTTGAGAAACAGACGCCTCACAAGTCCTCACCTGGCAGCTTCATTAAATAGTACCCTCAAAACACCAGTCTTAACGTCAACAGTGAAGAGGCGACTCCGGGATGTTTGCCTTCTAGACAGAGTTCCTCTGTCCAGTGTCTGTGTTCTTTTGCCCATGTTAGTCTTTTATTTTTATTGTTCAGTCTGAGATATGGCTTTTTCTTTGCACCTCGGCCAAGAAGGTCAGCAAGTGTTAAACAAATCAAAAATATATTTTGATTTAACACTTTTTTGCTTATGATTTCATATGTTTTATTTCATAGTGTTGATGTCTTCACTATTATTATTATACAATTGTAGAAAATAGTCCAAATAAATAAAAACTATTGAATAAGTAGGTGTCCAAACTTTTGACTGGTACTGTATACTATATTAATTGCCATTAAAGTAACAGGTTGACCGTAAAAGTTGAGGTTTTTATCTCAAAGGGCAGCTTAATGCAGGCTTCACATTTAAAAAAAAACATTTAGAGCCTATCTATCTTTGGGTAACAGGGTTGACATGTTACACTCGATGTGCTACATTTTCCACCACAAACCACCAGAAAATGGCCAAAAAGAGTAGAACCAGCTCACCTGCTTTTACACTATGATTTGAATATGTACAAAAAAAAAATGTTTGGGGGGAGGGAAATAATTTTAAAAGGAATAGTTTCTCCATAATAAAACGAGTTCAGTTCACGTAACAGGGTTGACTTTAAAATGAGGGGCCGACATTTAATTAATCACAACATAAATAATAATTTTCAGAAATTACTTTCAAAATAAAAACAGAACTAGGGCTTTACAATGATTGTGAAAACTTGGGTACAGTTTGTGGTTAAGTCGGTTAAAATCTTCCGAGAAGTCTGAAAAACATGATCAGGGACATGTCAAAATGCCGATTATTGGCACTTAAATCCAGTTTATAATATGAATAAAGACATGTTTAATTTTCCATGTGGTCTATACTAAAGGGCACTTTAATATAACAGGCTTGTAAAATTATATTTTGGTGTACAATTTCCACTTATAAGAGATGGAACTACCCGTATTTCGGTGGAACCACCCGTATCTAGATGGTTGTTGTGCCATTTCAAATTCGGTTAAATGTACTTTCAACACCAGTACCAAATACTGTATTTTAGATAAATAAGCATTTTTCACAATGTTTTGTAAAGTTGAGTTAGCTCTTCCTTTCCAGCTCTTCAAAATATTTTGCTCAGCTCTAAATATAATAAAAATATTTTCAGGGACCAAAATATTTGTTTTGTTTGCATACAACAGAGTTTTTGATGTTTGTATCATATAAGGCAAACCTCAATGATGTCAGCACAACCTGTGAGAGGAAAGTCTTAGGTTAAACCAGAGTACTGATACATAGCTACATCAAAGGAAAACCACCCAAGAATGACATTTTTGTATTTGTTTCATTAGTTCATTGTTGATATAGTCCCAAAATGTTTTGCGTGTCAGCAATCAAGTTTTCAAGATACATAACTTTCGAGAATACAGCCAGTATGATGTATTTTGCATCATATGATTCTATGTTTTGCATCATCGTTGGAATATTTATGTATTTGGAAAGTGATATCTTAGACTTGATTGCTGACATGCAAAACATTTTGGGACTATATCAACAATTGACTAATGAAACAAACACCATAAGAAAATGTTTTCCCTAGAAGATATGCTTATCAGATACCTCTTAACTCACTTGACCAGGCTACATGCCCAACCCAAATACTATGCCATCTGTGCCATACATGTACTGTAGCACCATGTAGCATCATTAGCGTGAATTACCAGCTGCTGGTCCCCTTAACTCCCATTCCCTGAAAGGCCCTTCTGGGACTGTGTTACGGCTAGCTGGGTTTGGATTGGGCAAAGGTGTGCATGGAGACCTCTTTATTGACAGAGTGGCGCCCAAACCGAAGGGTGTGAAGCTGTAAAACCGCCTGCCAGGGTTGAGCAACAGTCCCTGTTCTATTAACACACACTGCAAAATGTGTTAATGTATAGCCCTCTCGCAGACTACAAAGTGTTTTATGACAGTTAGATAATACGTAGGCAGGTCTGTGGACTTTGATACCTAATTTCTTTCTGAATCATAAAAAATAATTTACTTGGCCTGAAAGCCTGTGTGGACAATGTTAAACTTGAAAGAAAAAGTCTAGATGATCATATTTCTTGTTATAATAGGTGATCAAAGACAACACATATATTTATCGTTGTGTGTATCCGTGCATGCTCCTCAAATGTATTTTTTTCCTGAGGGACACTCCCTCATGAATATCTTGGTTTCCCCCTACTCACTGTAGTGCTTAGGTCCAATGTATTTTTTGGCGAGGGCTCTCAGTATTTCTCAGTAAATCACTTTTAATTGGGACCTTTAACGCTGTGCTCAAGTAAATCATGTTAGTCACTGAACACAAAGAGGAACCAGTTGTTTTACACCGCTCATTGGAGAACAAAGAGTCCTGTGCAGCCAGCAACAAACACGTCCATCATTTCAATTCAGAAATGTACTAAGGTATTATAAGGCAGTCAGTTTTATTCAGCTGTACCCTTCTGGCTAATGGCTTTTATTGAGGATCCGTGGGGTCTAGGAACATATAGAATATGTTCCTAGAGAGGGGTTATAGTCAAGAGAACATTGGATTGTTTTAAAATTTCCACATAACTGACACCTATGTCCATTGTGTATTTGTATTTTATGATAACATTAGTTGTACTTATTATTTTACCTATACATTTGTTTGAGAGCGTTAGTTGGATTCATGATCATTTTTACTCCAATATTCATATTTCATATCTCTGTAATGCTGCTAAAAGATGTACTGAGGATTTCTTTCAATTGATCTTGGTATCATCTTTGTTTGTCTTAAATCACATATAGTTTTTTTAGAATGTTCCTGGGGGCTTCTTAGTACAGTGGAAGTGGAAGTAATGTAAGGGCGTTAGGTGTACGATGTTGTTTGGATCCCCTCCTTGGCAACCAATCCCTGTTGGCCCAGTGATGGCTGTATCTTCACATGAGCCCAGTCCCTCAAGGGCCCTCATCACAAACACATCTTACATCATTATCTAGACCTGCTGTTACCCTTCACAAAAAAATAGTCCCAATGATACATTCTATGGGAGAGATATATTTGCACTATCATATTGTGTTGTACAGGATATATCATAATGCATATCAAATACCACACATCCAGTGCCCAGCCAGTGAGTCAAGTAAATCAAATTATACTCCAAAATCACACAAAAAAATGTCTTATGTTAATTTACTGCATTTCTATGCAACTAAAAAATTTTACGGTGCTATTTGGAGAACAGAAGAAACGAGCAAAAAAGACCCCATCCATTATCGCCATGGATGCTGTAGGTTAATTATTCTGGGGCGATCTACAAACACATAGCCTATTAGCTATACAATTGTAATGTTATACCCCTGAATATGGGGAAATATGATAAATTATTCACACGGACACAATAGCATCATCAACTGTTCACTCAGTTGTAATGATGAATTGCATAAAATCATCAACTCTTTACATAGGTATCTCTTTTCTCAAATTACATAGCGTTCACATTTTGTATTCCTAGGCATTACTAATCAACTTCTGCACAAACAGACATCAATGGAGCACACAGACGATCGTATTGTCGCATTCACATGAATTATTATAATGTTGCTTATGATTCTGTGTTATCAGTGATGTAGTGGTAAAAACAAGTTGGGTATGGGTAAACTCTAAACTCCAGTGGGCGATTGAAATAAGACAAACAGTCGACCATAACAAACAAACACACCACTGTTCATGACTCCACCAATTCGCAAAGAAGCAGGCGTGATTAGAACTCAGCCAGATCAAGAATATACGCGCTCTGAGCTTTGATCAACGCTGGGAGCAATATTTAGATGTTGACCCGTAATTTATTTTCTTTGTGTTATATACAGTTGAAGTTGGAAGTTTACATACAACTTAGACAAACACATTTAAACTCAGTTTCACAATTCCTGACATTTAATCCCAGTAAAAATTCTCTGTTTTAGGTCAGTTAGGATTACCACTTTATTTTAAGAATGTGAAATGTCAGAATAATAGTAGAGAGAATTATTTATTTAAACTTTTATTCCCTTCATCACATTCCCAGTGGGTCAGAAGTTTACATACACTCAATTAGTAATTGGTAACATTGCCTTTTAACTTGGGTCAAATGTTTCTGGTAGCCTTCCACAAGCTTCTCACAATAAGTTGGGTGAATTTTGGCCCATTCCTCCTGACAGAGCTGGTGTAACTGAGTCAGGTTTGTAGGCCTCCTTGCTCGCACACACTTTTTCAGTTCTGCCCACAAATTTTCTATAGGATTGAGGTCAGGGCTTTGTGATGGCCACTCCAATTCCTTGACTTTGTTGTCCTTAAGCCATTTTGCCACAACTTTGGAAGTATGCTTGGGGTCATTGTCCATTTGGAAGACCCATTTGCGACCAAGCTTTAACTTCCTGACTGATGTCTTGAGATAATTCTTCAATATATCCACACAATTTTCTTTCCTCATGATGCCATCTATTTTGTGAAGTGCACCAGTCCCTCCTGCAGCAAAGCACCCCCACAACATGATGCTGCCGACCCCGTGCTTCACGGTTGGGATGGTGTTCTTCTGCTTGCAAGCCTCCCCCTTTTTACTCCAAACATAACGATGGTCATTATGGCCAAACAGTTCTATTTTGTTTCATCAGACCAGAGGACATTTCTCCCAAAATAATGATATTTTTCACCATGTGCAGTTGCAAACCGTAGTCTGGCTTTTTTAATGGCCGTTTTGGAGCAGTGGCTTCTTCCTTGCTGAGCGGCCTTTCATGTATAGGACTTGTTTAACTGTGAATATAGATACTTTTGTACCTGTTTCCTCCAGCATCTTCACAAGGTCCTTTGCTGTTGTTCTGGGATTGATTTGCACTTTTTGCACCAAAGGACGTTCATCTCTAGGAGACAGAACGCGTCTCCTTCCTGAACGGTATGATGGCTGTGGGGTCCCATGGTGTTTATACTTGCGTACTATTGTTTGTACAGATGAACGTGGTACCTTCAGACGTTTGGAAATTGCTCCTAAGGATGAACCAGACTTGCTGAGGTCTACAATTGTTTTTCTGGCTCATTGCTTTTAATTTTCTCATGATGTCAAGCAACGATACACTGAGTTTGAAGGTAGGCCTTGAAATACATCCACAGGTACACCTCCAATTGACTCAAATTATGTCAATTAGTCTATCAGAAGCGTCTAAAGCCATTACATAACTGTCTGGAATTTTCCAAGCTCTTTAAAGGCACAGTCAACTTAGTGTATGTAAACTTCTGGCCCACTAGAATTGTGATAAGGTGAATTATTATAAGTGAAATAATCTGTTTGTAAACAATTGCTGGAACAATGACTTGTCATGCACAAAGTAAATATCTTAACCAACTTGCCAAATACTATAGTTTGTTAACAAGAAATTTGTGGAGTGGTTGAAAAACTAGTTTTAATGACTCCATCCGAAGTGTATGTAAACTTCCGACTTCAACTGTAGTACCAGTCAAGAGTTTGGACACACCTGCTCATTCAAGGATTTTTCTTTATTTTTATTATTTTCTACATTGTAGACTAATAGTGAAGACATCAAAATGATGAAATAACACATGGAATCATGTAGTATCCCCAAAAAGTGTTAAATCAATAAAAATATATTTGAGATTATTCAAAGTAGCCACCGCTTGTCTTGATGACAGCTTTGCACATTTTTGGCATTCTCTCAACCAGCTTAACCTGGAACGCTTTTCCAACAGTGTTGAAGGAGTTCCCACATATGCTGAGCACTTGCTTGATGAGGTAGTCACCTGGAATGCATTTCTCTTAACAGGTGTGCCTTGTTAAAAGTTAATTTGTGGAATTTTTTTCCTTCTTAATGCATTTAAGCCAATCAATCAATCAATACAATTCAAATATATTTATAAAGCCCTTTTTACGTCAGCCGATGTCACAAAGTGATATACAGAATCAGTTGTGTTGTGACAAGGTAGGCGTGGTATAGAGAAGATAACCCAATTTGGTAAAAGACCAATCCAATATTATTGGAAAGAACTGCTCAAATAAGCAAAGAGAAGCGACAGTTCATCTTTACTTTAAGACATGAAGGTCAGTCAATACAGAACATTTCAAGAACTTTGACATTTTCTTCAAGTGCAGTCACACAAACCATCAAGCACTACGATGAAACCGGCTCTCATGAGGACCGCCACAGGAAAGGAAGACCCAGAGTTACCTCTGCTGCAGAGGATAAATTAAGTAGAGTTACCAGCCTCAGAAATTGCAGCCCAAATAAATGCTTCACAGAGTACAAGTAACAGACCCATCTCAACATCAACTGTTCAGAGAAGACTGGGTGAATCAGGCCTTCATGGTCGAATTACTGCAAAGAAACCACTACTAAAGGACACCAATAAGAAGAAGAGACTTGCTTGGGCCAAGAAACATGAGCAATGGACATTAGACTGGTGGAAATCTGTGCTTTGGTCAGATGATACCAAATTTGATATTTTTGGTTCCAACCTCCATATCTTTTTGTGACGCAGAGTAGGTGAATGGATGATCTCCGCATGTGTGGTTCCCACCGAGAAGCAAGTAGCAGGAGGTGTGATGGTGTGGGGGGTGCGTTGCTGGTGACACTGTCAGTGATTTATTTAGAATTCAAGGCACACTTAACCAGCATTCTGCAGCGATATGCCATCCCATCTGGTTTTCGCTTAGTGGGACTGTCATTTTGTTTTTCCACAGGACAATGACCCAACACACCTCCAGGCTGGTTAAGGACTACTTGACCAAGAAGGAGAGTGATGGAGTGCTGCATCAGATGACTTGGCCTCAACAATCACCCAACCCAATTGAGATGGTTTAGGATGACTTGGACTGCAGAGTGAAGGAAAAGTAGCCAGCAAGTGCTCAGCATGTGTGGGAACTCCTTCAAGACGGTTGGAAAAGCATTCCAGGTGAAGCTGTTTGAGAGAATGCCAAGAGTGTGCAAAGCTGTCATCAAGGCAAAGGGGGGCTACTTTGAAAAATCTCCAATATAAAATATATATTTGATTTGTTTAAATGTAAATGTTTAACACTTTTTTTGTTACTACATGATTTAATGTGTTTTTTCATAATTTTGATGTCTTCACTATTATTCTACAACGTAGAAAATAGTAAAAATAAAGAAAAACCCTTGAATGAGTATGTGTGTCCAAACTTTTGACTGGTACTGTATAAATGTATAAAACATAACCGAGTCCCAGGCCTCGTATAAAGTTACAACCTTGATTCCATTTAGATAAGTCCACATCTCAGGCCATCTAATTTATAGATCCAGCAACTTTTGAGGTCTAAAATGTTTTGACCAATGTTTGGAGTGTATCTTCCCTTTAAGATGATTTGTTCATGTATATGGATGCATTGTTCTAGTGTAAACAATTCATAACTGGCTTTTGTATTCTGTGAGGAACAATGGAGAGGATTCTCTAGTGAGGGAGACAGACAGGTGTGTTTGAAGACTGTGTGTTCTAGTATTGTGTTCTCCATAATGTTGTTTTCAGAGCACACATACCACTTCACAACTAGACAAGACCCAATGTGCCTGAGAGGCATCCAATGCAAGCAGACATGCTCTTTAGCAGGAGTGCAGTGAAAGAGACCTGGAGTTCAACATTTAGCCTCATCTCTTAAACAAACTCCTCAGGGCCGAGCGTGGCTTTCCCCTCAATACTTAAATTTGACCCTGAGCAGCCGATGGCCAGGAACATTTGATAGGCTATGGGGGTCAGGCCTGGCAGGGCCTTTCATGGGTTAATGTGTGCAGATGAGAAAGTGATGGTTTCTCTCAAATATATAAAGAGATCAATGACCATAATATCAATAATGATAATGAGCAATGGGATATTAATCATTTTTCTCAATGTTAAAAATGCTTTAAATTGGGGGAACTCGTAATTAGATGTTAGATATTAAGATAGAAAATGTAGTGGGGTTTTTAATTTGATTTTTATGATAAAATTAGAGAGATTACAATCTGTATAGTAAAGTTTGAATAAAAATAATCACATCAAATAATGATATGTTAGTGTTCATGTTTTTGAATGCACTGTTAACTAATATTTTTATTATTACAATAATTGTGTTACCTTTGTTTAACTAGGTAAGTCAGTTAAGAACAAATTCTTATTTACAACAACGGCCTACCCCGGCTAAACCCGGACGACGCTGGGCCAATTGTGCGCCACCCTATGGTACTCCCAATCACGGTCGGATGTGATAGAGCCTGGAATCGAACCAGGGACTGTATTGACGCCTCTTGCACTGAGATGCAGTGCCTTAGACCGCTACACAATATAATCAATTTCCACTAACATCGCTGCCTTCTCAGAAAACTTTTGCCAGGAGATTCTGGATGTCAAATATCAAGCTAACGAATTTAATATGGTTTGGAGGAAAGAACAACGCCTTACGGAGGTCGAAAAATACCCCCCAAAAATGGTTGGCAGAAGTTAGAGCTTGAGCCAGTAACCGAAAGGTTGCTGGTTTGATTAACTGAGCCGACAAGGTAAAAAAATCTGTCGGTGTGCCCTTCAGAAAGGCACTTAACCCAAATTTACTCCAGGGACACCATACTACTATGTCTGACCCTGTAAAAACAACAGATTTCACTGCACCTATCTGTTGTACGTGACAAAACATTTTATTTTTCTAAAAAAAAATTTTTTTTTAAACTATCACTAATGCTCTAAATTTGAGACTATTGCCCAGTAAGTGACTTCCAGCATTTTATGCTATTCTTTTTGAGAGCGAATATCATAGCCTACCTACTCTATGTGTAGGTAAAGTTGAGCATAAAACATCTCAACTTTAGGCCTTGAAGATCACCTGAAAGTGCTTTTTGAATGTAATAAATAAAATAAAGCACTGGGCTGGGCTGGGTTAACAGATGTTTTGTGGAATGAAGGTGCTTTAATAATGGGTATGTCTGACTCCCCTTCCCCATGTCACTATGGCAACAACCCCATTGGGGCTTATGGAATGTCTCTCCTTCACACACACGCACACGCACACTCACACACACCCTGCCCCCACACAATCATTGGGGCCCAATTACCTGGTGGTGGTAGAAGGTGGCAAGTTAGAGCAAGGCTGTGGTTGCTAGACTGCTTGTGTGTGGCGGTCCCCAGGTGAATGCTCCACACACACAGAACTCCTCTCATATCACTTCTAAACCTCTTTCGTATAGGAACTCATCACAAAATGGAGTTATGCATGTCGCAGTACTCTGTCACATGAAATGTGTCTGTCTATATCTGTGTCTAAGCCTAGTCATTCATTCCCATTCATAGCTCATCTCTGGTCAACTCAGGGGTAGTGAAACTCTTACCTTGAGTAGTGGGAAGACAGGAGGTAATTGGTGAGAGACTTCCTAGAAATCTATGGTTCAGCACTGGTCATGATAATGAGAGCCCTTTTAGCATCACACCTGTGCTAAGTCCTCCAATTTCCTGTAAGACATGTCAATCTCTGTAATTATCCCACAGTCAGCTGAGCGGAAGGACAAAAGGGAGACAGGTGGATGAAACAACAGAACAGAGAACAAACAGATGCAACATATTGGCCTAATGAAGGACAAGTACTGACGAGCATTGACAGAACTGGAGGGATATCTCATTGTAAAGTATTTGTTCATTCCTGAGTTGCTTGCTTGATAATAGCAATGTGATAGGGCTTGGCTTACGTTGTAAGAGGGGGAAAATCATATAGCTAAGTGAAATTGTAAAAAATGTGATAAATGAAATGTCATCATAACACACGGACTATCTTAATGACCTCACAAAATCAACAACGAATGGTCACAGAATAAGGCGTGGATAAAATTGGACAAACACAATGGGAAAGTCAGTAGAACAGGGTGTAAATACAAAATCCCCCATGCTATGATTACGTGAGAACACTAACCCTTTGAGTAGTATCATGATGCAGCTGCTGACTTGGCTGTGTCTTTGGTGTGTGCATGTTCTTGTGTGCATGCATGTGTGTGTAAAGTCTTCGTTAACGCTGTCTTTACATCCTCCATGCGTGACAGGCCTGCCTGATACCCATCAATACCCAAATGAGCTCAGGTTGTGCTCCAGCTCAACACTCTAGACCTCATTTGGAATGCAAATGAAAAGACTAAACAAAGCAAACCTTTCAGACCATTCAGGCAATTCACGCACCAATCCCTTTGAGGAAGGCTTAACTTCACCCAGTGGCTACTTAAGACAGAGGTAAAAATCCTAAAAGGCCGTCTTTTTTTCTTCAACACTTCTGTGCTTTGGGGACCTAGTTACCCATGCCATAGTAGCATGTCTGCTAAATGCAGAAAAATAAACATATATCAAATCAAATCAAATCAAATGCTATTGGTCACATACTCGTGTTTAGCAGATGTTATTGCGGGTGTAGTGAAATGCTTGTGCTTCTAGCGCCGAAATTGCAGTAATATCTAATAAGTAATATCTAACAGTTTCACAATGTATCCCCAAAAATACATGTAAATCTAAGTAAGGAATGGATTTAGAACATATATACATATATGTCAGAGTGTCATTGGACTAAGATACAGTGACATAGTATAGAGTACAGTATATACATTTGAGATGGGTGAGGCAATATTTACACACAATTACAGTGACTAAGATACCGTAGAATAGTATACAGTACAGTTTATACAAATGAGATGAGTTATGCAAGCTACAGAGACATTATTAAAGTGACTAGTGTTTCATTTCCTTAAATTGGCCAGTGATTCCTAATCTATGTCTATAGGCAGCAGCCTCCGATGTGCTGGAGATGGCTGTTTCACAGTCAGTGGTGTAGTATAGAATACAATACAGTATATACATATGAAATGGGTGAAGCAATATGTAAACACAATTTAAAAGTGACTAAGATACCGTAGAATAGTGTGGAGTGCAGTTTATACATATGAGCTGAGTAACGCTAGATACGGAAACCTTATTAAAGTGGCTAGTGATCAATTTCTAAAAGTGGCCAGTGATTCCTAATCTATGTCTATAGGCAGCCTCTATGTCTATAGATGGCCTCTGATGTGCTAGTGATGGCTGTTTAGCAGTCTGATGGCCTTGAGATAGAAGCTGTTTTACAGTCTCTTGGTCCCAGCTTTGATGCACCTGTACTGACCTCGCCTTCTAGATGATAGCGGGGCGAACAGGGGGTGGCTCGGGTGGTTGATGTCCTTGAGGATCTTTTTGGCCTTCCTATGGCATATCATATTATTCCCTGAGTAGTCATTCCACTCTCACAACCACTGTGCTGTGTTATTTATATATATTGTTTACCTTAGTTGAATGCACTGACTGTAAGTCGTTCTGGGTAAGAGTGTATGCTAAATTAAAAAAAGGTCATGTAAAATGTAAAGCCACTAACTACTCTACCATGGGTTGAATTTACTGTTGATATCATGTTCAAATTAGATGGACTGGATGGATTTTGCATAATTCTACTCAAACCAGTGTATATCTGTGGCGTGCTGCTTGGAACAATCCCCTTTCTTCTCACCTGCTTCACAGCAATCTCTGCCATGCCCCCTCCCCTGAAACAAGATCTATGGATATGGCATTGCTTGCCTTGTTGAAGATAATCAAGTCAATTACACTAGGCCCAAGGTGGCTGCCTTGCTCAGCCAGCTAGCCAGCCTTGGCCAGGGATTAGGGTTCAGCCTCACCCCCATCAGCCACAGTGATTGATAGACCAACATACCCTGCTCTAGGCCCGACCTGGCCTAACCTGGCTCACCTCAAACCGTATTGTGTCTGTCTGTCTGTTTCATCTGCCTCATCATAGCCACTGAGGCTGGAATGGTTTCTGTGAACAGAAAATAGAGAGACTGAAAGAGACAAGGGCAAAGGATATTTCAGATTATGGCTATTTCATATATACACTGACAAGTATGCCAGAGGTCATGTGGGTTTTTTTCACAAAGGATTTTTGGTAGGCTCTATATGATTTGCTATCTATATGTTTCCCTCTCAACATGGTTTTGGTTTGTTTCTGGGCGTGGACCGGGGCTCATGGATGATGTTGGTGTAGTTTGTGTTGTGATAGGAACTGAGGCCGTTCCCACAGGAGCTCAGGCTAACGTCATAAACACATACAATGTACCTGGGGTGGGAGCGGCGGCGGGCTTGGGTGGGGGCAGGTGAACCGGTGAGGTGGGACAAAGGGGGGGTTGGACTGGGCTTAGTCTCAGACCTGATTGGCCACTGCAGCACATGGGACACACCTGTGAGCGCCAGAGGCTAAGGAGATTGGCTGCCACCTGAAAATTACACCTCACCTGTGGGGGAGGGAGGCCAGGCTACATGTAAACCTATCCCCTTTACAAATTCAGTCTACTCGTCTTGAGGAGCTTAACCAGGTAGCGTCGCCGTGAGCTCCGGGAAACTTGAGCCGAGTCTTCACGACTTAAACCCGTTGAGTTGATTTTTGGGGTTCTTCGCCTCCTCGTTGGGTGTCTAGTCAAGCCGAGCTAATTCGCATCTTTTTCCAAGCAAACATCGAAGAGTTGGTCTCTCTGTGAGAGGAGGGAAGAGGAAGACATATCTATGAGGCAGCAGCCAGCAGCCACAGCCAGGCAACATGATGCCTCTTTCTGGCTCACTTGACCACACCTGGAAAGGAGAGGGTAACCCACCAACATGATACCTCCTTATTTGTTTTAATTTTGGTCCGTGTACGATTTCCTCTGACATTATTTGTGATACATTTGCTTTGTCATCGCACCAGCTTACAGGTAGACTGAAGCGCAGTTGTATGTATACTTATGTAATAGTCAGGAAATGGATGGCAAGCCAACAAGGTCGTTGTATAAAACCGTTGGTGCTTGTATGCTGTTACAGGAAGAGCATGAGTTTAGGGGGAGGCATATTATAAACTGTATCAGATACCAGTCCATTTAAACAGAAACAAAAGATCCGAACGTTAATTCCTAAACTGGAAAGACCAGTTGGGGCAGGTAGAGGCAAACAGACAGACTTGTCAAATGATATAAAGACAGCAGATTTTTCCCTCCATTGTCACACTGGAAATTCACATTTGGAAGAACATTAAAGCAGTTCTGATAATATTTTGATAATTGTACCACTTCAAAAGCTGATGATAACCAATTGACTTGAAATATTTTCATTATTTTACAAAATAAACATTTGTATTTTAAATATTTTAAAACATTTATTCTGATTTGAAAAAAAGATAATGAAGATAATGAAGGCATTTGACAACTTATCTCTGCTACCTGTTAAATAAGTCTCAACGCAGCCTTTTCTTAGGATGTTGCATGTCTAGAAAAGGAGACTAAAATACCAAGGCTAGGCCTGTTCTTACTTATTTCATTTGGCATGTATAGATAGAGATTTCAAATAATAATCTGTTTTTCCTAACCTTTTGATGTGAGAAATACGAGGTTTACATAGTGGATGTATGCTGAACATAAAATGTCTGCTCATCCATTTTAATCTTCTGTAGGATTTTGTTATTTTGTTTGACTTCTGGGAGTAGAAAATTACCATTAGGATGGTTATGTTTTTGGAATGTTGCAAGAAGATTGATTTAATCTTTTTCATAAAGTTTAAAAGGTGTTGTTGATAAATGGAGGGAAAATGTTGACCAAATAGTGCAGTGAATAAGGAGTGAGGTGGAAGATTTTGATTGGCGGAAAGACAGACATTCGTTCAATTATTTGAATGAGTAATTCGTAATTGTTTACAGCTTTTTAAAGATTGACTATGGGTTGGGCATTACAGATATCATAACTGGTCTGTAGGGAATTTCCATAGAATGTGACTCACTTGATTGGTAAGCCATACAAAATGGAGGTTGAAATTTGAAAATAGTTTTTTTTACTGTTTTTTTTATGGCTTAGAAAACAGACATGTGAAACTAAGAACAAGCTAACTATGTTAACCGTAATGCCAATCACAGAATAAAGTGAGAGGTCAGGGAAAAAAACATTGAGTTTGTGAACTGAAGAACATGCAGTTTAAATAGTTATGACTGTGACTAAGCAGCTTTTGCCATAACTGTTTTAAACCATTAACATTATGGTTGATGTTGGTGGAATGCTGTTTCTTTGTACCTAGATAAATCAATGTCAATAGCTGCTATAAAATATGCGAAACATTGACAGGATTTTAAAACAAGTTAAGAAAGAAAGCATTTACAGACAAATCATGGAAATACATTCATATTGAAGCTAGGAATAGACAATAGTAATGTGAGGTGGAAATAAAAATGTATATTTGTGATACTTAAATCAAGCCAAACTGACAAATAAATGACTTAATTACAGTGCCATGCATGAGGGAGGCTAGAAACCTTTTTTGCTTAAAAAATTTCACTCATTCATTGGAAATACTCAAAACGAAAGGGAAAGTAGTGAACTATGAAAAGTGATAGTTCTCAACTGAATGAATGAACCATGAAAGATAGTAGAATAGTAAATATATAATTTAACTTAGTAAAATAGCAGAGGGAACCGAACAATATAGTAAATATTGAAATGAAACAACCAAAGAGAAACAGCTGAAAAGCGACGAATCAAGCCACTAAGCTTTTTCTCTCCAGTAGTCTGGAGGGCCAATTAGTGGTGTTGATAAGGTCCAACCTTAAGTGAGGTTTTGAATTTCACCGACATTCTTCTCCACAAAGACGCCAACTATTGATTAAGGGCCAGGTTGGTTTACCTATCAGGTTCATTTCACAGTGGAGTCCCATTCCAACGCAGAGTGCAGGGTTACCTGATCACACCTCATTCACTCAGTAAGGCTACAACGTGGGTAGCCGTATACACCACACCGAATGAACAACCTCTCCTACAATGGAATAATTTCACTCAAGAGCCAAAACAGGGACGAGTTTCAGGGGACAAACTTAAGCAAACCTTAAAGAAGGAAGGATAACTGAGGAAATGCATAGCAAGCACGTGGGAAGTAGGAAGTCAGGAAATACTAGAAACTGCAGGGTCTACTTGAATTTAAATATGTTTAATTTCCATTGTCCTCTTCTTCATTCTACAAGCTTTAATACTCATTATTTCTCCCTAATCTTTTTTTTCTCTTTCTCTCTCTCTTTCTCTTTAGGCCTGCAACCCTGGTGTATAATGCTGATGATTGACTAAATAGAGGCTGCAGCAGTCTGTGAGAGCAGGGCGGCTTAGCTTTCTCATTTCATGGGCCCTGACTGACTGACCGGGAAGAAGCTGAAGTGTTCGCAGGCGCTGGCTGCTAAAAATTCAAGATCTTTTCCTTTTTACCCCCCACCCCCCTTTACTCACTTTGTTTTGTTGCATTCTTTCCTTTTGGGTTCCTTTTCACGACGGTAAGGTTACAGGTACATTCTCCACCTCTCTTCACTGCCTGTTCTTTTCCCTCCCTTATGCTCTCTCTCTTTCTACCTTTCTCATTCACTCACACTCTTCCATTTAGCTCATTTGCAGGATGACGGGAAACCTATTCTTTCCCTCTGAACACAGGGCTGTCTTGATTCTAGTTTTGTTTCAGGTTTAGAGAAAAAAATAGCAAAAAAATAGTTAACATTAATAGATATCAATATTAGTGTAACTATTGCTGACTTACTGTACCAGGTCTCAATAAAATTAGAACGAGTTATAGCAGTTATTTGACAATGCACGATGCAAATAGTTTGTTGCCACTGTGATTGTTGAGTTATTGTACATATTTGAGTGGTTGATCAGTCATGTGTCACTATTTTAAGTGGCAATGTAAATAGAATGACTAACTAAGGAATACTGGCATATATTATATATGAGTCTTTATCTTACATAAATATAAATAATTAGCATGCAGCATTGTGCCACTTCTAATGAGTATGTTGCTTTCACACTGTGTACCTGTGAATAGCCCACGTTTTTCAGTAAACAAAAGCTGTCTCAATGACCTTCTGCACACACTGCATAGGCACAGGCTAGGTCAGTCCAGCATTCCTCCAGGCTTTCAACACACTACAAACACAAAGAAAGGAGGTACAGGAAAAGGGAAGGCATTCATTTCCCCTTCGTTTTCAACATTTCATCAAATGACTGTTGAAATGAATATATACATTGTGCTACCATCTTCAGGGACATGAAATGTGAATACGGAACAACAACCCCAAGGCCTTGTTGCTTTAGTTTTGAGTATGAAAAATGCAGTGAGTTTTGTCGAGAATGGATGTTAATAATGGTCCAAAAAATACCCAATTGTCATACTTGAGTAAAAGTAAAGATACATCAATAGAAAATGACTGAAGTGAAAGTCACCCAGCAAAATACTACTTGAGTAAAAGTCTAAAAGTATTTGGTTTGAAATATACTGAAGTATATTTATTTGAGGATTGCCAGGGGCACAATCCAACACCCAGACACTCCAACACTCAGACATTATTTACAAACAAAGCATTTGTGTTGAGTGAGTCCGCCAGATCAGAGGCAGTAGGGATGACCAGGGATAATATATATATATATATATATATATATATATATATATATATATATATATATATATATATATATATATATATATATATATTTTTCAGAATGAGGGGAAAAAACAGCCTTACCGTTTCGTAGAACCAGACCAGTCAGAACAGGTTTGGCCAATCATTAACATCCACTGTGGCCCACTCTCCTGAGGCAGAACCTAACCTACAGTCCCTACTAGAACAAAGTCTAGTTTCGAGGCGAGTTTCAAATATGTTTTTTCCCCCCCACTTCATCTCTTGTTTAAGACCTGGGGGTTAGGTGATAAATTGAACTTGCTATAGTTAGTTTGAGTTTGAGATAGTAGAGTCCACCCATAGTAGAGTCCACCCAAGGCCACAATTTGTTGAGTAAACTGAAGTGGAGTTCTAATGGATATTTATGATGAGTTGCATGTGTGCCTGGGGAGGGGGTATACTTGATTTTATATTATTATAGTTTCTCCTTTCTGTGGTAAATACAGATGTAGCTTCAGAGATGTGAAAGACAGGCCTTCTAATGATAATTTGCATTACCAGTCAGGGTCGCCTACTGTTTAGTACACCTCTTTCTTTTCATAGTGGAATGTTCCTGAAGTCTCAGTTATGCACATAGGTGGGGCTTATCCCCACACAAACCTACCCAAAGCAAGGTTAGCCTTTTATCAAGTTTTTGTCAGTGAAAACCAGGAGATAACACAACACATTAAACAAAATGAACCTGTATTGTAAAATGCTTAGACAAATATATTATTACTTCGATCCGTACACATATTGTGATCTGTAAAATAATCACTTTTATGACCCATTGTTTGTCTCCTATGCATGTATTGGATGGTCATCCCCATCTTACAAGGCAGCATTGGATATCATCAATCTCTCTAATACTGCCTGGTAATGATGATGCTAGCCATCCGCTAACTACAGTGATATACCACACAACTTACAACGTTAGCTAGCTACCATAGCTTGGCGGCCATTTTTTTCTCTCAATGAAATGCTCTGGTTTACGCTGAAATGGCTTTCAGGATCCATCTTACCTGACAGTGCTGGATTGTACAAAAAAGTTCTAACACTGTCTGGTAACGATGTTTCCTGGGTGACCCACCTACCTCCAGAGATACACCTCAGCTAAGGATGTGCTTAAAGGGTCATGTGTGACCACTTGGTGAAAGCACACCATAGACAATACCTGATCAGATTATCTGTAGTGTTAGAACTTGACTCCAGTTTGAACTCTGTATCTTTCTTCAAGGATTTGATGTCTGATATCGTCACTGATAAGAAGACTTGGTTTAGGGTTGCATCTATCTGTAAGAGATTGTCTTAAATCTTCTTCTATTGACACACCTTTATTCCACTAGCTAAAACTAGAAAAGATAGGCCTAGGCAATCCAAGTAATTGAAATATCTCAGTGTTCCTCAGTTAAGAATCAACTCAAAGAAATGGAGAAGATTAGAGGCACGACTGGCAATAGCCTTTCCCTGGGGAACAAGTAGAGGAGACCCAGCATTTGTAATTCCACTTCCCTGTTCTAGGGTGGCCCCACCCAACCTGTGTTAAAGAATACAGGTCGGTTGACGGTTCAACCGGTCGCACCGCCACTCATTTTCGTATCACCTCCCCTCTGTAACGTGTGGCTTGTGTTGTGTCACCGTGATTGGTCCAGCACCGCTTATCTACATGGCACATCCTGAAACTGACACAAGCTCACCTGAGCACTTATGATAAAAATAGACTCAGCAACATCCTCCTTGACTCTTTTACCACTCCCCTTCAGCCTCACCTCTCTCTCATCCCTTCATATGAATGATTACTCTTTTTTTTATCACAGCTAAATATATCCCACAGCTCTATCTGTAGTGCCTTTTGTTGTTTTACAAGGCTTCATTGGAGAACCTTTGTTCCAATTAGAATTTTATAATTCTGTTGAATTTTTTTTCATAAACAAATGATAAATAGCCATAGACTTAAATGAGTTGATTTCTTATGGCAAACTACTACCCCGTTCCATGTCGTCTTCCAGGAAGAAAAATACATCCCAATTTAATAGGTAAAGCCTTCAAACAGACAGCACAGACATTGGCAAATAATAAAAGGAGCTGGCAGAGCCTAAATGTTTGTTTAAGGAGGGAGAATTACCTCGCAAATATTGAACCATACCTTTATTGGCTCACCTCCTGTTGTTTGCCTTTATTTATGACATAGACACACGGAATGGTTCAATGTTTTTTCCCTTTTCACCCCCTCTCCTTTCCAAACGGTTAAAAAGACAATTTGATGTTGTACTGAACCCAAATGTGGCATATTTATTTAATTTGCGGTGAGAGGGCACCACATTTTGATGTGAACTTTCAACCAACAGGATCTAGTTTGTCTTTATTCATGGCAAATCATTGTAAATGTACTCCATATAACATAGTCTTTGAGAATATGAAAACGATAGAGTAGTATCACTGTCTGTGTGTGAGACAGACAAACAGACGAACAGACAGACAGCCATACTGTATCTTTTCAGCCTGTCTCTTCCTGTATCTCATCCTGTCTCTTTCAGCTGTCTCCCTCTGCGTACAGTGGACGGTTGGTTCAGAGGGCGTCCTTCAGTCCTAGCTCCCTAGCCTGTTGATTGGCGTCTTACCAGACATGGTTAGATCTAAATATCCCTGTCTAATACTGTCTGGTAATGCCGTCCATTGAATGGCGTTTACTTCTCTTTTTCCTCTCTCCTTCTTGTACAGAAGTTTGAGCATGGCCGTCAGATTTCTTGGTGTGTCTGACCTCTTAGGCTTCTTCTATGTTAATGTGTGTATACAGTGTGTTTGTGTGTGTATATGACCAGTGCATAGACAGATTGGTTGAAGTGACAGATGGATTGGGGTGTATTCACTATGATCATGAAGATAATGACAATACAGGAACTATGAACCTTGCACTGGAAGATTGATTCGGTTGTCAGTGCTCTTCCATGTGCCATGTGTCAGAGTTTATTCCTTCAGCAACAGTCCAGGATGGCCAAAGAAATACAGCATTTTGGGATATACACATATGTGATGCCATAAGTAGTAATTAAAGTAATTAAAATGCTTTAAAGTAATTAAAATGCTTTAAGGTGATTTTAAATCTCGCTCTGTCTCTCTCTCTCTGTGTGTGTGTGTGTTCATAAATATACTGTATCAAATATTTTATATTTAAACGTATGTAATATTATCTTCACGTAATAAAGCATTTAGAACAGCATTTATTCGACTTTTAAAAGAAAGATTTGTGTGTTCGTCACGGTGTCATGGTTACTAAATTCCAAATAGGAACATTGTCGGGAATTTGACATTTCTCCAGTACAGTAAATTAAAAAACTATTAATGAATCCATTATTGATCTAATTTATCAATAAATACTGTCTATACTACAGCCAAGCGATAGATACACATATATATTTTCACCAACGTTATGTAATATGACATGACAATATCAAATAAACTTGAAATAAAACAATATTTGACTTTGTCCCGTCCTTTTTGACTGTGATTAATAAAGTGTTGTCTGAATGCATTTAACGATCTTTCTAGTTGCATAGTTTTGTATGAAGGAATGTAAATGTGATCGATGTGTGCTCTGGTCATTGTGTTCAGGGGGACTCTTCACCGAGCGGAATGCCTGGCCCCAGTCAGGTGGAGATCAGGTTACATCTGAACAGAGCACTTTTTTAAATCCCTCAGTTTACTCATGAGGTCCCCTATCAGCCAAGCCCTCATTGTGTCCCGACTCCTGCTCTAAAGCAGCACATAACAGGCTGCCCAGTGTGTCTCGTTGCTAGGCTGAGAAGCATAGGGCCACTTTTCACCGATTCTAAGGTCTTTTACACACACACACACACACACACACACACACACACACACACACACACACACACACACACACACACACACACACACACACACACACACACACACACACACACACACACACACACACACACACACACACACACACACACACACACACACACACAAATAATACAGCCCCTTTGTTGTTTAATTAAAGCTGTTAGAGCTCTGAGGGGTTCACTGGAGCTCTGATTGTATCAGGAGGAACACAAACACAGAGTTAATTTAAACATTTACTGAAACAAGCCCCGGACCTGGTCTCCCATGCAGAACATGTAATGAGCAAGTTAAAGGGTTCAAAGGAAATTGTCTTCATCCCTCACTACTATAAAAGGGTTTTCCAATGGTAAATCACATGTATTTTGTTAACAATTAGGCAAATGACTGTATCACTGACATGCTATGCAATGAATGAACTGTGTTTTTATTTCCCTTGATGCTGTGACTGAACACCCACCTTTCATGTGATTTTGGAGAATATGGGGGGTAGTCAACTAGCTGGATATCTTGGCTATGCATGACATCACAGGAGAACTCCAGTTCCAGGCTGCCCACACAGTAGTTGGCGGAGTGAGGATTCCAGCGCCGGTCTATACATGCTTTGGTGCCATCCAACCAGATTCCTGCAAGTCACCTCAGAGGGTGGGGTTCACCTGGGTTCACCGCTGAGGTGGAACGGCCCCACAACAGAGGCACGGGGGCTGTGTTTAAACGGCTATGACATGCCGACAGACTGCTGACGTACTGTATAACTGTCACGCATACACACGTACGCGTGTTCACACACATAAACCTGCATGCAACCACATGCAAGCACACACACAAACACACGCACAGGGAGGGAACTCCAGTGGAGTGAGTCAGATAGGTGGAACACCTAGAAGGATTTACAATATTGTGCCATAGCTGGTTCATATTTGTTGTATTTTGAAACCCAAAATGAAATCTAGTTCTGTTCTAGATCTATTGCTGGTCATTGAACTTAAACTATGATACTTACAGAAAGAGCAAGCAATTCATAACTATTTCAATTGAGTGTCACCTTGTCCTAGATAGATTTAAACAGTTATCAAAACGTCATGCCAGGGTAAGCCTACATGAAACACAGCCCTTATTTTAAGTATTTCTAAAATCCTCTACGGGAAAAAATGAATGGTGGAAAAATTATTGGAACCATTTCTCTGTTTGACCGCAAGGTTTTATGGGTATTATGACTCATACTCTGGTACTCTATACAGTCTATTACTGTGTGCAGGACATTAATCTACATTGAGTTGGGGTGGGAAGAGTACTGAAATAGCCTACTCAGGTAGAAGTAAAAATACTGAAAAAAAAAGGAAAAGTACTTGGAAAAGCTGCTCATTTACAGTAACGATAGTATTTGTAATTAGTTACTTCTTACCTCTGGTTTACAGTATTACATATGAAAAATTATTCAATATTCCACATGTATACATAAGCTACATTATAAGAGAAAGGGGATACCTAGTCAATTGTACAACTGAATATCTTCAACTGAAGTGTCTTCTGCATTTAACCCAACCACTCTGAATGCTTTAATCGACATCCACGTCTTCAGCGCCGGGGAACAGTGGGTTAACTGCCTTGCTCGGGGGAAGAAAGACAGATTTTTTTCCCTTGTCAGCTCTGAGATTTAGTCCAGCAACCCTTCAGTTACTGGCCCAACACTCTAACCACTAGGCTACCTTTCAGACCTCATCAATGCTTGGGTGGGCAGACTTCTTTCCAACTCGCTGCACTGGTGGTGGGAAAAATGCTCTCAGAATCATGTCATCTTTAGTATTGGGGGACAAAGACATAACAAGCTTTTAGGGGACAGCCAAAATGGATAAACGTGAATGCACATTTGAGACACTATTTTCATTTCAATATACCTGCACTCGGTACACTGGTGGTGGGAGAAGCACTCTCAGGAACATGTCATCTTTAGTATCTGGGGGACAATGGCTAAGTTTTAGGGGACAGTCAAAATGGATAAACTGGTGGTGGGATAATGCTCAGGGCCATACAGCCTCTAGTATCTTGGCAGTGGGGACAAAAACATAACGTTAACAAAGATTAGGACTGAATGATGGCTCCGGAGGGGAGTTTGTTTTTCGCGTTGTTAGTAACTTGTTTTGTACATAGTGTTGCTGCTACAGTCTCTTATGACCGAAAAGAGCTTCTGGACATCAGAACTTCGATTGCTCACCTCAAACTGGACGAAGAGTTATTTTTCAATGAGTCAGACAATGAGGGAGCCTTCCTTCCTGCTTGCTAATGTTCAATAGCTGGAAAATAAATGGGACGAGCTGAACGCATGTATATCCTACCAACGGCACATTAAAAACTGTAATATCTTATGTTTAACCGCGTCATGACTGAACGACGACATTAAGAACATAATCTCCATCGGCAGGACAGAACAGCAGCCTCTAGTTAGACACGTGGCGGGGGTCTATGCACATACGTGAACAACAGCTGGTGCATGATATCTAAGGAAGTCTCGAGGTTTTGCTCGCCTGAGGTACATATAGCTGTAGATAACAATCACAATCATAAGCTGTAGATCACACTATCTGCAGTTGAAGTCGGAAGTTTACATACACCTTAGCCAAATACATTTAAACTCAGTTTTTCACAA
This sequence comes from Oncorhynchus gorbuscha, assembly GCF_021184085.1. Lineage (NCBI taxonomy): Eukaryota > Metazoa > Chordata > Actinopteri > Salmoniformes > Salmonidae > Oncorhynchus > Oncorhynchus gorbuscha. The sequence goes on along the minus strand of NC_060182.1, from coordinate 28,276,230 downwards.
TTCCTGACATTTAATACTTGTAAAAATGCCCTGTCTTAAGTCAGTTAGCATCACCACTTAATTTTAAGAATGTGAAATGTCAGAATAATAGTAGAGATAATTATTTATTTCAGATTTTATTTCTTTCACCACATTCCCAGTGCGTCAGAAGTTTACATACACTCAATTAGTAATTGGTAGCATTGCCTTTAAATTGTTTAACCTGGGTCAAACGTTTCTGCTAGCCTTCCACAAGCTTCCCACAATACGTTAGGTGAATTTTGGCCCATTCCTCCTGACAGAGCTGGTGTAACTGAGTCAGGTGTGTAGACCTTGCTCGCACACGCTTTTTTAGTTCTGCCCACAAAGTTACTATAGGATTGAGGCCAGGGTTTTGCGATGGCCACTCCAATACCTAGACTTTGTTAGAAGTATGCTTGGGGTCACTGTCCATTTGGAAGACTAATTTGTGACCAAGCTGTAACTTCCTGACTGATGTCTTGAGATGTTGCTTCAATATATCCACGTAATTTTCTCTCCCCATGATGCCATCTATTTTGGAAGTGCACCAGTCCCTCCTGCAGCAAAGCACCCCCACAACATGATGCTGCCACCCCCGTGCCTCACGGTTGGGATGAAGTTCTTCAGCTTGCAAGCCTCCCCCTTTTTACTCCAAACATAACAAATTCTCATTATGGCCAAACAGTTTTATTTTTGTTTCATCAGACAAAGGACATTTCTCCAAAAAGTATGATCTTTGTCCACATGTGCAGTTGCAAACTGTAGTCTGGCTTTTTTATGGCAGTTTTGGAGCAGTGGCTTCTTCCTTGCTGAGCCGCCTTTCAGGTTATGTCGATATAGGACTCGTTTTACTGTGGATATAGATACTTTTGTACCTGTTTCTTCCAGCATCTTCCCAAGGTCCTTTGCTGTTGTTCTGGGATTGAATTGCACTTTTCGCATCAAACTACATTCATCTCTAGGAGACAGAACCTGTCTCCTTCCTGAGTGGTATGACGGCTGCGTGGTCCCATAGTGTTTATACTTGCGTACTGTTGTTTGTACAGATGAACGTGGTACCTTCAGGTGTTTGGAAATTGCTCCCAAGGATGAACCAGACTTGTGGAGATCTACAATTTTATTTTGGAGGTCTTGGCTGATTTCTTTTGATTTTCCCATGATGTCAAGCAAAGAGGCATGGAGTTTGAAGGTAGGCATCGAAATACATTCACAGGTACACCTCCAAAAGACTCAAAATATGTCAATTAGCCTATCAGAACCTTCTAAAACCATGACATCATTTTCTGGAATTTTCCAAGCTGTTTAAAGGCACAGTCAACTTAGTGTATGTAAACTTCTCACCCACTGGAATTGTGATGCAGTGAATTATAAGTGATGCAGTGAATTATAATCTGTCTGTAAACAATTGTTGGAAAGATTACTTGTGTCATGCACAAAGTAGATGTCCTATCCGACTTGCCAAAACTATAGTCTGTTAACAAGAAATTTGTGGAGTGGTTGAAAAACAAGTTTTAATGACTCCAACCTAAGTGTATGTAAACTTCCGACTTCAACTGTATCTAGAGATTTATCTGTATTTTTTGTAGCTGTCTACATACTACCATAGACCGATGCTGGCGCTAAAATGTAGTGTGGAAAGTGTTCATGATTCTTTTATTTCAAAAAACACTCCAACAAAATAACAAACGTGAAAACGAAAGCGCACAGTTCTGTCAGGGAGAAAACTAAACAGAAAACAAGATCCCACAAAACCCAAAAGGAAAATGACAACTTATATATGATCCCCAATCAGAGACAACGATAGACAGCTTCCTCTGATTGGGAAACACACACGGCCAAAAACAAAGAAATAGAAAACATAGACTTTCCCTCCCAAGTCACACCCCGACCTAACCAAACATAGAACATAATAAGGAACTCAAAGGTCAGGGCGTGACACTACCATCCCCCCAAAGGTGCGGACTCCGGCCGCAAACCTGAACCTATAGGGGAGGGTCCGGGTGGTTATCTACTCTCGGTGGAGGCTCCGGTGCGGGACGCAGACCCCGCTACGCTTGAGGCTCCCCCCACTTCGTTGGCGCCTCTGATGCAGGGATCATTGCCGGGACCTCCGGACCATAGATCGTCGTTGGGGACTCCAGGTTGGGAACCCCCCCTGTAAGCTCCGGACTGGGGACCCTCGCTGGAGGCTCCGGACTAGGAACCGTAGCTTCAGGCTCCGGACTGGGAACCGAATTTGGAGGCTCCGGACTGGGGACCATCACTGCAGGCTCCGGACTGGGGACCGTCGCTGGAGGCTCCGGACTGGGGACCATCACTGGAGGCTCCTTTCCCTGGATCACCACTGCAGGCTTCGTGCCATGGATCATCACTGCAGGCTCTGGGCCATGGATCATCACTGGAGGCTTTGTGCCATGGATCATCACTGGAGGCTTCGGGCCATGGGTCATCACTGGAGGCTTCGTACGCGGAGCCGGAACAGGTCTCACCGGACTGAGGAGACGTACTGGAAGCCTGGTACATGGAGCTGCCACAACGTGTCCTGGCTGGATATCCACTTTAGCTCGGTGAGTGTGGAGAGCTGGCACAGGACGCACTAGGCTATGAAGGCGCACTGGAGGCATAGTGCGTAGAGCGGGTGCAGGATATACTGGGCTGTGGAGGCGCACTGGAATTCTGGAGCGTAGAGCTGGCACAACGTGTCCTGGCTGAATACCCCTGTAGCATGGCAAGTGCGGGCAGCTGGAACAGGCCGCACCGGGTTGTGCTGGCGAACTGGGGATACCGTGCGTAGAGCTGGTGCAGCCGAAGAGACACACCGGAGACCAAGAGTGCTGAGCCGGCACAATCCATCCTGGCTGAATGCCCACTCTAGCACGGCAACTGCGGGGAGCTGTAAACAGTGAATGCGGGCTGTGAATGCGCACTGGAGATACCGTGCGCATCCCCGCATAACACGGTGTCTGACCTGTCACACGCTCCCCACAGTAAGCACGGGGAGTTGGTTCAGGTCTAAACCCTGACTCTGCCAATCTCCCCATGTGCCACCCCCTCAATTATTTGGGGGAGCTGCCCCTTGGGCTTCCGTCTTTGCCGTGACTCCTGGTCTCGTCGCCGTTCCTCCCTCGCTGCTTCCGCCTGTTTCCACGGCAGGCTCTCATGCCCTGCCACCTCCTCCCATATCCATCATGTCTTCCACTCCGGGGCACGCTGCTTGGTCCATTGGTGGTGGGATCTTCTGTTAAGGCTCTCGTTTGACCGGACCAAAGCGCAGCTTGGAAAGTGTTCATGATTGTTTTATTTCAAAAAACACTCAAACTAATTAACAAACGTGAAAACGAAAGCGCACATTTCTGTCAGACAGAAACACTAAACAGAAAACAAGATCCCACAAAACCCAAAAGGAAAATGACAATTTATATATGATCCCTGTCAGGATTTGGCCAGGGTTGTTCCGGTTTTTGGTCACTAGATGCCCCCATTGTGCCTTTTGACCTTTTGTTTTCCCTTGATCCCCATTATTATTTGCACCTGTGCCTCGTTTCCCCTGATTGTATTTAAACCCTTTGTTTTCCTCTGTTCTTTGCTCTGTGTTTGTATGTTAGCACCCAGCCCTAGTACTCTGAGAACTCTTGTTGATCCCGGTGGACTCTCTTGTGGAATTCTGTTTTTTTGTTCTTGTTTGTTTGTTTTTTGAGTATCTTTTGAGGCTTTTTTGTGCTTTACCTTCCACCTTGTGGATTTACCTTTTTTGTCTTGGAGGATTACCTTTGTTCTTGTAGGATTCCTTTTGAGGTTGTGGAGTTACATGTTTTCCTGAAGAACTTCACTTTTTACTTCATTAAATACACCGTCTCAAGTACTGCTGTGTCTGCCTCATCTTCTGGGTTCTGCCGACTATTCGTGGCTCAGTTGGTTAAGTGACTGTTTCTCACTCCGGAGACCCGGGTTCGTAACCGGGTCCTGACAGAAACACAGAGCCAAAAAATGAACCCAGAGGCAGCCAGTTCCCAGGACCTTGTTGCCATGCTGTCCCACCACCAGGAGACTGTCCAACGCCACGAAGCCGCCCTGGTTCAGCAAGAGGCCTTAATGGCTAGACATTCTCATCTTCTGTCGGAGATGCTGACTTCCATAAAGCAGATATCTGATCGACTTACCCCGGCAACAGTTCCCGTCCCAGTACCTCAGATTCATGTATCCATGGCAGTTAACCCTCTGGCTGAACCTCGTCTTCCACCTCCCCAACGGTTCTCAGGTGATCCAAGTGCTTGTAAAGGGTTTCTCACCCAATGTTCTCTCTCCTTCGAGCTGCAACCCTCGTCGTTCCCCACCGACCGGTCTAAGATCGCATATATCATCACCCTGCTGTCGGAAAAAGCCCTGGCCTGGGCTACTGCTGTGTGGGATGCCCATAGTTCCTGCTGTGCCAGCTACTCTGCCTTTGCTGAGGAATTCAAACGAGTGTTTCAAGGCCCAAGCAGTGGTCCTGACTCAGCCAAACAGCTCCTGACTCTCCACCAAGGTCGGTGCAGCGTGACGGACTATGCCATCCAGTTCCGCACGGTGGCAGCAGCGAGTGGCTGGAACAACAAGGCGCTCACGGTGTGCTTTCTGAAAGGCCTTTCCGACACTATCCAAGATGAACTGGCCACTCGGGAACCACCGGACAATCTCGAGTCCCTGATCAAGTTGGCCTCACGCATTGACCAGCATCTGAGAGAGAGAGAACTCAACCGTAGACCTCTAGCCCCTATCAGTCCCAGCTCCGAGTCCCCACCTTTATCCTCGCTGGCTCCACCGGGACCAATGCAGATTGGACGCATCTCCCAGGCTGAGAGAGACTGCCGGATGAGGGAGCGACGCTGTCTATATTGCGGCAAACCGGGCCATTTCCGTTCCACGTGTCCCGGGCTCCAGGGAAACGCTCTGTCCCGTACAGACCGGGGGGAACTGTAACGGGAAACATAACCTCCTCCCATCCGTCCAACTCCCGTCTGCTCATTCCAGTCACCCTTTCCTGGGACAACCACAAGCTTCACCTTCAAGCCTTGGTAGACTCTGGAGCCGCAGGTAACTTCATGGATGGTGTCTGGGCGAAGGAGAATGGCGTTCCCTCTGCACCTCTAAGTGACCCCATGAGGGTTACTACATTGAATGGAAGCCCTTTGGGATCTGGACTTGTCACTCATGTCACTACCTCCTTGCGACTTTCAGTTTCACAACACCAGGAATTGATGAACTTTCATTTGATCTCCTGTTCCGAGTTCCCTCTCGTCCTTGGATACCCCTGGCTTCACAGCCATAACCCTCACATCGACTGGTCTGTGGGCACTATCAAGCAGTGGGGTCCTACGTGCCAAGCTACTTGTATTTTCCCGAATTCCCCGAGTTCTACTCCCGAGACTTTAGAATCCATCGACCTGACCCGAGTTCCCGAGTGTTACCATGACCTCAAACTGGTATTTAGCAAACAGAGGGCCACCATGCTACCACCCCATAGACCTTATGATTGCCCCATCGAACTGTTTCCGGGCACTTGCCCTCCCAGGGGTCGGATCTTTTCCCTATCTCCACCCGAACGAGCTGCTATGGATACCTACATCAAGGACGCTCTGGAAGCAGGCCTCATGCGTCCATCCACCTCCCCGGCGGGAGCAGGGTTTTTCTTTGTGGCCAAGAAAGACGGTGGATTACGTCCTTGCATCGACTACCGGGGACTCAATGCCATAACCGTCCATCGGATACTGGATACTGGATTCCCGCCGGGTGCAGCGGTCCTGGCAGTATCTGGTGGACTGGGAAGGCTACGGTCCCGAGGAGCGCTCCTGGGTTCCTGCCAAAGACATACTGGACCCTGACCTCATTCGTCAGTTCAGGGCCCTCCACCCTGAGAGAGCTGGTAGGAACGTCAGGAGCCGTTCCTAGGGGGGGGATTCTGTCAGGATTTGGCCATGGTTGTTCCGGTTTTTGGTCACTAGATGCCCCCATTGTGCCTTTTGACCTTTTGTTTTCTCTTGATCCCCATTATTATTTGCACCTGTGCCTCGTTTCCCCTGATTGTATTTAAACCCTTTGTTTTCCTCTGTTCTTTGCTCTGTGTTTGTATGTTAGCACCCAGCCCTAGTACTCTGAGAACTCTTGTTGATCCCGGTGGACTCTCTTGTGGAATTCTGTTTTTTGTTATTGTTTGTTTGTTTTTTGAGTATCTTTTGAGGCTGTTTTGTGCTTTACCTTCCACCTTGTGGATTTACCTTGTTTGTCTTGGAGGATTACCTTTGTTCTTGTAGGATTCCTTTTGAGGTTGTGGAGTTACATGTTTTCCTGAAGAACTTAACTTTTTACTTCATTAAATACACCGTCTCAAGTACTGCTGCGTCTGCCTCATCTTCTGGGTTCTGCCGACTATTCGTGGCTCAGTTGGTTAAGTGACTGTTTCTCACTCCGGAGACCCGGGTTCGTAACCGGGTCCTGACAATCCCCAATCAGAGACAACGATAGACAGCTGCCTCTGATTGGTAAACAGACATGGCCAAAAACAAAGAAATAGAAAACATGGACTTGGGTCATGGCGTGACATAAGCAAACAGGGAAATGCTCATCCAGAGGCAGAGCTCCTAGTGGCCGGGGAATTTAATGCAGGGACATTTAAATCAGTTTTACCTCATTTCTATCAGCATGTTAAATATGCAACCAAAGGAAGAAAAAAATCAAGACCACCTTTACTCCACACACAGAGACGCATACAAAGCTCTGCCTCGCCCACCATTTGGCAATTCTGACCATAATTCTCTCCTCCTAATTCCTACTTACAAGCTAAAATTAAAGCAGGAAACACCAATGACTCAGTCTAAAAAAGTGGTTAGATGAAGCAGATGTTAAACTACAGGACTGCTTTGCTAGCACAGACTGGAATATGTTCTGGGATTCTTCCGATGGCATTGAGGAGTACACCACATCAGTCAGCGGCGTTATCAGTAAGTGCATCGAGGACGTCATCCCCACAGTGACTGTACGTACATACCCCAACCAGAAGCCATGGATTACAGGCAAAATTCGCACTGAGCTAAAGGGTAGAGCTGCCGCTTTCAAGGAGCAGGACTCTAACCTGGAAGCTGATATGAAATCTGCTATGCCCTCCGACAAACCATCAAACAGGCAAAGCGTCAATACAGGACTAAGATTGAATCATACTACACCGGCTTCGACGCTCGTCGGATGTGGCAGGGCTTGCAAACTATTACAGTCTACAAAGGGAAGCACAGCAGAGAGCTGCCCAGTGACACAAGCCTACCAGACGAGCTAAATAACTTCTATGCTTGCTTCGAGGCAAGTAACACTGAAACATGCATGAGACCATCAACTGCTCCGGATAACTGTGATCACGCTCTCCACATCCGATGTGAGTAAGACCTTCAAATAGGTCAACATTCACAAGGTCGCAGGGCCAGACGGATTACAAGGACGTGTACAGCATGCGCTGACCAACTGGAAAGTGTCTTCACTGACATTTTCAACCTCTGAGTCTGTAATACCAACATGTTTAAAGCAGACCACCATAGCCCCTGTGCCCAAGAACACTAAGGTAACCTGCCTAAATAACTACTGACCCATAGCACTCACGTCTGTAGCCATGAAATGCTTTGAAAGGCTGGTCATGGCTCACATCAACACCATCATCCCAGAAACCCTAGACCCACTGCAATTTGCATACCACACCAACAGATCCACAGATGATGCAATCTCTACTGCACTCCACACTGCCCTTTCACACCTGGACAAAAGGAACACCTATGTGAGAATGCTATTCATTGACTACAGCTCAGCATATAGCGCCGCTGTTGCTATTTACTGCTGCTCTTTCATTATTTGTTATTCTTATCTCTTACTTTTTTTTGGGGGGGGGGGGTATTTTCATAAAACTACATTGTTGGACAAGGGTTTGTAAGTAAGCACTTCACTGTCAACACAGTCGCTACAGTCCCATTAGTTTTCTTTGCAGCCTCGTTTGAATGTCGCGGTTGCGCACATTTGTACAGAATGGCGTGAGTTTACGTTAGTTTTAGCAAGCTAGCTAAGCCAAGTTATCTACCTGATGTGAAACAATTCACCACACAGTAATGTTAATGTTAGGCTTACAGAAGACAAGCTTTCTACAGGCACTGACATAGCTAGCTAGCTCGCAAAACTTCAACACAAATCTGAAATGTTTGCTATCACACACAACACAGGAAAATAGCTTGCTAGCTAGTTAGCCAGCTAAGTTAGCAAATGTTAGCTAAGTAGCTACCTAATGCTCGAGCTAGCATGCACGGGGATGTTTGCTAGTTAGCTTGCTAGCTAAGATTATCTAAAATTGCCAATGACTGAGATAATATGTAATTATGATAGCTAGGTCATTTATTCCTGAATGAATCATTAGTAATGTTAGCTAGCTAGCTTTTTACTCACTTGTTACACAGCTGCAAAAATCCTCATTCAGGAGCTTGCCGGATCACTTTGATCTTCTGGATTTGGCAGGAGAATTAACACACCCGCTGGGTCTAATGATCTCAATAACTCTACATCAATAACACAGCATTAACAACCCAACCTTGCTCTTTTTAAAGAAAACAACTCAACGAAGTGACCCAATACCTGTAACCAAGTAGTTGGGTCATCCAAACAACCCAGCATTTTTTTGAGTGTACGAAAGGTTGCTAGATTGAATCCCTGAGCTGCCAATGTAAAAATCTATTGTTCTGACACTGAACAAGGTAGTTAACCCACTGTTCCTAGGCCGTCATTATAAATAAGAATTTGTTCTTAACTGACTTGCGTGGTTAAATTTCAAAAATGAAAAGCATGAGAACACACTTACTCCCAGAGCCCCCCTTGCCACTGTAATTCTGTAAGGATATCATGAATGGTTTGAGACTGCAATTGAAAACGGACTTTCTTTACAACTTAACTCCTTTCCTTCCTCTATAACACCTCAACAAGGAGAATCCCTCCAAATAATGGGTTATGTAGATGTAACAGTATAATTTTAGTCCATCCCCTCGCACCTACCCAGGCTCGAACCAGGTACCCTCTGCACACACAGACAACTGACACCCACGAAGCAATGTTACCCATCGCTCCATAAAAGCAGCGGCCCTTGCAGAGCAAGGGGAACAACTACTTCAGGTCTCAGAGCGAGTGACGTAACCGATTGAAATGCTATTAGCACGCACCATGGCTAACTAGCTCGCCATTTCACACCGGTTACACTCACCCCCCTTTTGACCTCCTCCTTTTCCGCAGCAACCAGTGATCCGGGTCAACAGCATCAATGTAACAGTATAGCTATATATGCCATTTTTAGCAGACGTTTTTATCCAAAGCGACTTACAGTCATGTGTGCATACATTCTCCTCGCCCCTACCTGGGCTCAAACCAGGGACCCTCTGCACACATAAACAACTGACACCAACGAAGCATCGTTACCCATCATGCCACAAAAGCCAGGGCCCTTGCAGAGCAGGGGGAACAACTCCTTCAGGTCTCAGTGCAAGTGACATCACCGATTTAAACACTATTAGCGCGCACAACTGCTAACTAGCTAGCCATTTCACATCAGTTACATAGAGACAATGACTAAAGGGTGCACTACAAATGCCTATTACTTCCTGGTGCAGGAAGCAGTTGGGATGTTATGGAAATGGGCAAATATCCACATACACACACCTTCCACTGTCTCCAGCCAGTGACATGCATGCGCACACATATAATCACTCACTAATGGCAGATGGCGAGCCAAGGGATCGACAAGGCTGTATTTCAAACCTGTTATCCTTGTCCACCCATGGAGCACTTTTCACAGACTGTCTATCAGATGGCGGTTCTTTATTAAGGTGTGGCTGATATTGGCTGAACACTAACGAAACAGAAAGCACTTTTACACAAGTATATGGGAGGGTTCCATGTAAGAATTAGTGCTTAGAGTGTCTTTAATGTTCCACCAAGCACTGACAAAAGACTTTCTTATTAAAGAGATTTGTGGTCTTCTGAACTTAAATGTAGTACTTGCATACAGTTGAAGTCGGAAGTTTACATACACTTAGGTTGGAGTCATTAAAACTTGTTTTTTCAACCACTCCACAAATGTCTTGTTAACAAACTATAGTTTTAGCACATCAGTTAGGTAATCTACTTTTTGCATGACAAATAATATTTCCAACAATTGTTTACGGAAATATTATTTCCCTTATAATTCACTGTATCACAATTCCAGTAGGTCAGACGTTTACATACACTACGTTTAAATGACTTAAATGTAATGTAAATGTAAGTTGGCTGTGCCTTAAAACAGCTTGGAAAATTCGTGAAAATTATGTAATGGCTTTAGAAGCTTCTGATAGGCTAATTGACATCATTGGAGTCAATTGGAGGTGTACCTGTGGGTGTATTGTAAGGCCTACCTTCAAACTCAGTGCCTCAATACTTGATATCATGGGAAAATCAAAAGAAATCAGCCCCCCAAAATTGTAGACCTCCACAAGTCTGGTTCATCATTGGGAGCAATTTCCTAAAGCCTGAAGGTACCACGTTCATCTGTACAAACAATAGTACACAAGTATAACCACCATGGCACCACGCAACCGTCATGCCGCTCAGGAAGGAGGCAGGTTCTGTCTCCTAGAGATGAACGTACTTTGGTGCGAAAAGTGCAAATCAATCCCAGAACAACAGCAAAGGACCTTGTGAAGATGATGGAGGAAACAGGTACAAAAGTATCTATATCCTCAGTAAAACGCCCTATATCGACATAACCTGAAAGGCCGCCCAGCAAGAAAGAAGCCACTGCTCCAAAACTGCCATAAAAAAAAGCCAGACTACGGTTTGCAACTGCACATGGTGAAAAATATCATTATTTCTGGAGAAATGTCCTCTGGTCTGATGAAACAAAAATAGAACTGTTTGGCCATAATGACCATCGTTATGATTGGAGGAAAAAGGGAAGCACGGGGGTGGCAGCATCATGTTGTGGGTGTGCATTGCTGCAGGAGTGACTGGTGCACATGAGGTAAGACAATTATGTGGATATATTGAAGCAACATCACAAGACATCAGTCAGGAAGTTAAAGCTTGGTCACAAATGGGTCTTCCAAATGGACAATGACCCCAAGCTTACTTCTAAAGTTGTGGCAACTTGGCTTAAGAACAACAAATTCAAGGTATTGGAGTGTCCTGACCTCAATCCTATAGCAAATATGTGGGCAGAACTGAAAAAGCATGTGTGAGCAAAGAGGCCTACGCACCTGAATCAGTTACACCAGCTCTGTCAGGAGGAATGGGCCAAAATTCACCAAATTTATTGTGGGAAGCTTGTGGAAGGCTAGCAGAAATGTTTGACCCAAGTTCAACAATTTAAAGGCAATGCTACCAAATACTAATTGAGTGTTGTAAACTTCTGATGCACTGGGAATGTACTGAAAGAAATAAAATCTGGAATAAATAATTCTCTCTACTATTATTCTGTCATTCAACATTCTTAAAATAAAGTTGTGATTCTAACTGACCTAAGACAGGGAATTTTTACTAGGATTAAATGTCAGGAATTGTGGAAAAACTGAGTTTAAATGTATTTGGCTAAGGTGTACGTAAACTTCCGACTTCAACTGTATATATGGAAAATGTATTGGTGTATTTTTGGCCATTACTCGCTTTGGCCATTATTTGCCAACATTTATACTCACAATTGGAAAAAAAAAAAATGCATGGGTCGTTCCACCAATTCAGTATGTTTGATTGCGCTTTATTTGAACATTCTGTCATAAAGAGCATGTTTAACTTAATAAAAAACATTTTTTTCCCATTTCAATAAATTACTACAGTAAGTGCCTATTAAGTGCCAAATAAAGTAACAGCAACAGGGTTGATGATTTCATCATAAATCAGCCATAACTCCCCTTGAGACAGGGGGACTAGGAGCTTGTTGTGCGCTGTTAACCCCAAGGCACTGTGTGTGGCACTGACTCAAAACTTATTGAGAAGTCGCACAAACTAATCTTTAAAAAGATATAACAAATCAACTTTTTTCCCATTATGCTATACTGGAGGTAGATTTTTTGGCAGTGTGCGTGTATTCATGGATGCCAAGGGTAGCCAGGATTCCCCCCAAAATTGACCAATCATTTTATTATTTTTGTAATCTTTCATCTTTCAGTGTTTGTCTAGATCAGTGTGGAAGAACTTGATAGCCTTGTACAGAGCCTTGACCCCATCGAACACATTTGGGATAAATTGGAATGCCAACTGCAAACCATGCCTAATCGCCCTAATGCTCTTGTAGCTGAATGGAGGCAAGTTCCCACAGCAATGTTCCAACATCTAGTGGAAAGCCTTCCCAGAATAGTGGAGGCTTTTAAAACATCAAAGCGGGGACCAACTCCATATTAATGCCCATGATTTTGGAATGAGATGTTTGACGAGCATGTCCACATACTTTTGGTCATGTAATGTATATAAACAAAATCAAACAAGATCCTAAAAGATACCAGGAGTATCTTAAGAAACAAAAAGAAAGATAACTCAGGAGAAAATAAAGTGGTGAACTGAAATCCATCTCACAACTTTCCCAGCAACAACAAAAGAAAAAGAAGATCAACTATCCAGAAAATGTTGGTTATGGAGTCATACCTGTAAAGGAACACACCACCACACTCACCTGAAGTCTTACAGCTATAGAATGATGACCTATCTGCCTCTCAAATGACTCCACATCTACTGTATGTGATTGTTTTGGCCCATGCACAAATCGTGATAATTCAACAAATAGAGGCAGACAAAGCACAACCTTCCACCTGCACAGCACCACAGGCATCTCCTAGTGCAATACAGCACATTGCAGACATACATGAGGGACTGATTGGAAAATGGTGATGTGAAATATGATGAAGACCCTTACTCTGGTATTATACATAACGTTGATGCAGAGAGCTGTGCTCTAGTCAAGACAATGAGTTATGTGGGAGCCAACCAATTATTTTGGCCAATGAAAGAGGACATTATATGGTACCAACCAGAGAATGTGCTTGGGCTTGTCCCTGAGCCACATCCAGCTACAAAACGACATATGATGCTTGATGGCACAGTCTGGGAGGAAATTTACTCTCTCGTTAAGAAATAGAGTGCATTAAGGGCATTAAGGGCAATATCGAATCTTGAGTGAGCACACACCTGTCTCATGAGTCTGTATCAATAAACTGCAGGCAGTGAACAATCATTTGTTAAAACTTCTTCAGGCTAGGGTCCATTTTTCGAGAATTTCCGCCTGACTGACGTGCCCAAAGCAAACTGCCTGTTACTGAGGCCCAGAAGCCAGGATATGCATATAATGGGTATCATTGGATAGAAAACTTTGAAGTTTGTAGAAATGTTAAAAATAATGTATGTATGACACAATAGATATGGTAGGAGAAAATCCAAAGAAAAACCAACCAGAAATTTTTGGGGGAGAGCCCATGCTCTGACAATGGTATAAGGGCATATCCAAATCCAGCTCCCAGATTGCAATTCCCATGGCTTCCACTAGATATCAACAGTCTTTGTTCAAGGTTTCAGGCTTGTTTCTTCCAAAAAAAGGGGCAGAAATTTTATGGAAGAATTATTTCTTTAACTACCTATCAGTATTTGCCAGTACACCCCCCCCTCTCCCCCACACACACACACAAACATTGCTAAAATGAATACAAGTTCAACATATTTATTTTTAGATCACTACTTATTCAATTGAGTCTGGAAAGAAGGGGACATTTATGGAACAAAGACCCATGACAAGGTGTGATGATTATTACAACACAAAAAGAAAGTAAATGCCCCCTGGATACTTTGATGTGTGCACTCTCCAGAAAGGATTATTTTACACTTTTGCTAGATAAAATGCATTGGAAAACTGGCAAATCCATTTTGATTGACATTCTGTTCTCATATTACTATAGAAGCCACACCACAGGCTTACTGGCAATTAATATTGAATGACACTAAACTTGGAGGTGGGGTGTATGTGGGATTCATATCCTTGACTAGTATATCTTGTGGTGGTATTGTTGCAAGATTCAATCTAGAATTAGCAACTGTTGCCAAGGCACCCATTTCCCAGGCAACCAGTGGCTGTTTACACACTTTCCTAATCAGTTTGTCCTGCATTGGCTAAACTGGCTACCAGTGTGCCAGTAGTATTTTATACAGACCAAAACCTACATGGACTAACACTGAATTACAGCATATTGACTTACACTATTTCATTTGTGCATGGGCAATTTTTTTTCCTCCTTTTTAGGGCCTCATGTGGACCATTGGATGAAATGCATAAAAAGAAAAATCTTTTGTTTTGGACCTAAATAGCTGCATGCATAGCTGAAATCTAAAGGCATCAGTGCGCAACAAGACCAGCTCAAGATAAGGTCAGAGGTCATCACTTACTGCCTACCCACTTCTGCTAACCACTCGATTCTGCAAATTGCTCAATAGGACTACATTTACTGCATTTTGCGATATATTAATTAATCTAATTACTTGTCCTTAAAATTTTTATTAGCTAAAAAGCATAAAGGAATAAAACAATTTGGCAAATGTACTAGGCTATGAATACAGTAAAATACAATTTGCTTGACATTGAGATTAAATTGCATTTTGTGAGTACATTAAAAAAAATGTATTTCTCAATAAAAAATAGAATAACAGACATGCAAGAAACTACAATTAAACAGCCATCCTTTTTAATCTTATCCATAGCTTTAGTTTCACACTCCAGTTAGTACTGAGTGCATGCTGAAGTGCAGCATGAGTCAGCTAACTCCTGTCTCCAATCTTGAACAGGGGGGGGGGGGTGTCACAGACTGCGAGAAGGAGAGGGGTAGTACGGTCCGGGTGCCATTCTCAATGGAAAAACTCCTGTTACAGTACTCCACTACTCCCATGATCTGGGTCAGCATCAGTGGCAAGTGATGTCATCTGAGAACTTGGTTGAGCCCTGCCCTCAGGGCGAGACAGGGGTGAGGCGGCTCCCAGAAGCTCAGCTGGCCTGTGGAGACAACACGCCCCCGGAGAGACAGAGCCAGAGAGGGACACAGGAGGAGGAGGTGGGAGACAGCGGGTCCCTGGCCGACAACAACAAGATACAGGAAGTGACATCAGAACCCAGTGAAGGGGTAGGCCAACTGCAGGAGGACCCACAGACAGGTCTCAGAGGTAACCAGGTGACGTCTTCAGCACGGAGGAGTGGGGAGGATGGAGGGCCAGGTGTGTGTGGAGAATGGTGGTATTCTGGTGGTTCAATTCAGGTTTTTTTCTCATCAGGTTCTAAAAATCTAATTTGTCTGTTAAAGTTTTCCAATAATAAGTAACAGGAGAGACATATAAATGACCAGTTAGTCATACAGTGGTGAACAGTTCTTATATGCTTTAGTGAACAAAGATAAAAGAAAAGCTAGAATACTGAAATGAAAAGGAATGTTCAAATTCAGCACTCAGGAACTACAAAGCTGATGAAAGCAATATTATTTCTTATGGTTTAGTAAACATGACTTTCCTATCTAGAGTTGTCACCATTTTAGTTACAGTACATATTGACACTTTTTGAATAGAATTTGGCACTCAGCAGTTCAAGTGTGTAAGCGTGCATGTTCTGTACGAGTGTACGCATGTGTGTGTTTACGTGTGTGTGTGTGTGTGTGTGTGTGTGTGTGTGTGTGTGTGTGTGTGTGTGTGTGTGTGTGTGTGTGTGTGTGTGTGTGTGTGTGTGTGTGTGTGTGTGTGTGTGTGTGTGTGTGTGTGTGTGTGTGTGTGTGTGTGTGTGTGTGTGTGTGTTTTAATCTATATCTCTGGGTGCGGCAGGTGTGTGTCTGGAAGAGCAGTGCTTCAGTGGGAACAGGAGGAGGTCTTCCCCCAGGGGGGTGGTGTTACTACCGTATCCAGAAAGGGAGAGGGACAGGCGGACAGAGGAGCCCAGGGGCCCCCGGTCTTTTTTCTTCTTTGGAGGAGGGAACGGAGCCTCCATGTAAGTCCCTCCCCTATTTCAATGAAGTGAAATGATAAGACAATTCAAATTAGGCCTTAATTCAATCTGTTGAGTGTAGCCATTTTTTGTATTGACTACTTTTATTCAATGTAGAGTAACCTCCTATTGTGAGAGCAGAGGATGGCAACGGATCTACGACAAGACTAGAGAAGACTTTAAACTCAAGTGGTGCGAGATCAAATCCCCAGTCACCTATTACAATTTCAGAGAAGGTAACTGTACTATACAAGCTCATATGGTTCACTCCACAGAGGTATCAATACAGTTACAGTTACATAAAATGTTAATTCAGTCTTGAATATTTCATAATAAGTGGCAAATATATATCTGGGTTCAGTGTTTGAAATCTTGTCTCTTTTGTAGAAGACAACAGATATAAAATGACTGTATGAAGGAGAATGGTTTTGAATATGTCATCATGTCGTAGGTGAACAGCTCCTTTACCAGATCCCCAACAACAAGGTGCTGACCACTAAGATCGGCCTCCTTAGCAGCCTTAGGGAGTATGACCGCTTCAGCAGCAAGGTCAACCACGGTCGGGGACTGAGGTGAGGCATCTGAGACAAAGAAGGTGCATAGACCTCTCACATTATAGTCCTGTAAAATACTGTATCTCTATAGAGTAGTTACTAATGTCTACTTCCAATGGTTACTTCATCTAATGGCTACTTCTATAATAACTTATGTTAGTTCCCTTTATTTTATTTTTTTACTTGATTTTCCTGCATCCATTTTTAAATCCAGTATTGAAAATAAGATAACACTTTTAAAAAGTGGACTATCCCTTTAAGTAATACAGTGACCTTTCATCTAATGGCAATACTTCTCTGCCTTGTAGGAGGTTGAAAATTGAGGAGTTTTTCCCCACCACCTTCCGCATGGACATGAGAGATGAGAGAGAGGCTTTCTTTGCCCAGCAGGAAGGTAAAAATTGGCCTAAGTCAAATACAACGCCTCCAGTAACATGATCACATGTCAATACTAGCACACTACAATACAGGTTCAACAAGATTCTGTAGGGGGCTACAGTTGAAAAAGCAACTTGTGCTTCATGGAAAAGACAACGAAGGCAAAGACAATGAAAACAAATAATGCGTAACTGACAGATGTGTGACACAATAGTTGTCCTGGCGATTTGAATGTATTATTATTTATTTATTTTTATGATGGAACGTTAAGGTACATCACTTCAGTTCCCAGTAGGCTATTGTGATAAAATCACAAGAGAAACCTGTTGTGTTGCTATAGAGAAATGTTGGCAGAGGGCATGTCTGAGAGACATGTAGTGAAAAGCCATGACACCCACAGTCCTTTAACAGTGGCTACCGCCTCACTGTAGCACCATTGCTCTTCACAGAATTTCAAAGCTGTTCATTTCAGAATTCAAAAGGCACTCACACATCCGAGCTATCTTTGTTGCAGGTGCATGGTAACAGTTGAATAACATGAGAAAAAAAAGAAGAAACCTGCACACTGCTCTTGCTAGTATCACTGCTCTTTATTAAGCTTTAGGTATTGGCCTCAAGGCATTTCGAAACCTGTTATTTTCACCTTCTGCAGTTAGGTTTGTTAAAGAGGCAGAAGGGTTGAAGAAGAAACCATGACCCAGTCAGTTCTCCCACACCAATAGCACAAGTAGACTTATGACTCAGCTGCCATAGAAGAAGGATGCAGTATAACTTGCAATGTGTATCATCATGAAGTTAATAGTAACTTTAATTCTAAAAGTTAAAGGATAAATCCACTCAAAAACTATATTTTGGTATTTTTTCATTAGTCCATTGTTAATACAGACCCCGAATGTTTGCATGTCAGCAGTCAAGTTTTCAGGATTTTGGACTTTCAAGAAGCAAAGTGCCACTTGCCACATCATCATGATGGTTCAAAATGCATCATCATGATGGTGTGGCAAGTGCCAATTTGCTTCTTGAAAATCCTATAATTGTTCCTTTAAGTTAAGAGGATGACAATGATACATCTGCATATTATGAATTGAAACAGCATCTCTCAAGCCTACGGCAAAATTACAACAATCAAGTGAAATATAACATGCATAATGACAACAATAAGGTTTAGTCTGCTTTGTGACATAAATAACTAATTATTGTGACACATACAGTACCAGTAAAAAGTTTGGACACACCAACTTATTAATGGGTTTTTATTGATTTATTACTGTTTTCTACATTGTAGAATAATAGTGAAGACTTCAAAGCTATGAAAAAACACATGGAATCATGTAGTAACCAAAAAAGTGTTAAACAAATCTAAATATAATTTTATATTTTATATTATTCAAAGCAGCTCCCCTTTGCCTTGATGACAGCTTTGCACACTCTTGGGATTCTCTCAACCAGCTTCACCTGGAAAGCTTTTCCAACAGTTCCCACATATGCTGAGCACTTGTTGGCTGCTTTCCTTCATTCCACGGTCAAACTCATCCCTGACCTTATCAATTGGGTTGAGGTTGGGTAATTGTGGAGGCCAGGTCATCTGATGCAGCACTCCATCACTCACATCTCTTGGACAAATTGCCCTTACACAGCCTGGAGGTGTGTTGGGTCATGGTCTTGTTGAAAAACAAATGATGGTCCCACTAAGCGCAAACCAGATGGGATGCTGTATCGCTGCAGAATGCTCTGGTAGCCATGCTGGTTAAGTGTGCCTTGAATTCTAAATAAATCACAGATAGTGTCACCAGCAAAGCATCCCCACACCATCCCACCTCCTCCTCCATGCTTCACGGTGGGAACCACACATGCAGAAATTTTATTTTATTTGACCTTTATTTAACTAGGCAAGTCAGTTAAGAACAAATTCTTATTTTCAATGACGGCCTAGAAACAGTGGGTTAACTGCTTTGTTCAGGGGCAAAATAACAGATTTTTACCATGTCAGCTCGGGGGACTTGATCTTGCAACCTTTTGGTTACTAGTCCAACTCTCTAACCACTAGGTTACCTGTCACCCCTATGATCTGTTCATCTACTCTGCATCTCACAAAGACACGGCGGTTGAAACCAAAAATCTCAAATTTGGACTCATCTTGGTCCAAGCAAGTCTCTTCTTATTGGTGTCCTTTAGTATTGGTTTCTTTGCAGCAATTTGACCATGAAGGCCTGATTCACTCAGTCTCCTCGGGAACAGTTGATGTTGAGATGTGTCTGTTACTTGAATTCTGGGAAGCATTTATTTGGGCTGCAATTTCTGAGGTTGGTGACTCTAATGAACTTATCCTCTGCAGCAGTTGCAAACCTGGGTCTTCCTTCCCGGTGGCGGTCCTCAGGAGTGTCAGTTTTATCATAGAGCTTGATGGTTTTTCTGACTGCACTTCAAGAATCTTTCAAAGTTCTTGAAATTTTCTGGATTGACTGAACTTCATGTCTTAAAGCAATGACGGACTGTCATTTCTATTTGCTTATTTTAGCTGATCTTGCCATAATATGGACTCTGTCTTTTACCAAATAGGGCAATCTCTGTATACCACCACTACCGTGTCACAACACAACTGATTGGCCCTAACACATTAAGATGGAAAGAAATTCTACAAATTAACTTTTAACAAGGCACACCTGTTAATTGAAATGCATTACAGGTGATTACCTCATGAAGCTGGTTGAGAGAATGCCAAGAATGTGCAAAGCTGTCATCAAGGCAAAGGGTCGTGTCACAAACGTTATAATAACTGGACCAAAGCGCAGCATGATCTGGTTTCCACATCTTTTTAAGTGTGGAAACCAGCAAAAGTTTCACAGCAAAACCAAAACAATAACTCTCAAAGCGAAACGTGAAGCTAATAATAGTGCTAACAGGCAACTATCCATAGTCAAGATCCCACAAAACACAAAAGGGGAAATGGCTGCTTAAATATGATCCCTAATCAGAGACAGGCCAACATAGAAATATAAATCACCTAGATGACCCACCCCGACCTAACCAACATAGAGAATAAAAAGCTCTCTATGGTCAGGGCGTGACAGGTCGCTACTTTGAAGAATCTCTTTGTTTAACACTTTTTTGGTTACTATAAGATTCCATATGTGTTATTTCATAGTTTTGATGTCTTCACTATTATTCTACAATGTAGAAAATAGTTTTAAAAAACTAAAAAACTTGAATGAGTAGGCGTGTCCAAACTTTTGACTGGTACTGTAAGTAATGTAGTCAGCAATTTTGTCTGCATAGTTCACATATAACTACAATGATTAAATGTCACTATTTTGAGATATTCTAATAAGACATTTAAAAAGCATTCCCACATCTGAGTTATATTGTTGCAGGAGCATGGGAATAATGCGAAAAAAGAAAGCACACTGCTCTTGCTCGTATTAGTAGTTTCATTCAAGTTTACATGATATATTCTAATAAGACCATGTTGCGTTGCTAGGTATGTGTGATGAGGAGACAAGCATGTGGATCTGTAAGCCCACGGGCCTCAACCAGGGGCGAGGCATCTTCCTCCTGAGGAGCCAGGAAGACGTCTCGGCCTTCAGACTCAAGCTGCAGAACATCGCAGAGACCCAGTGCAACAGGACGCTGCCTTTTCGCTTGCCCCAGGCACGCATCGTGCAGCAGTGGGTGAACACTAGGGCTGTGAACAAAACTTTATAAGAACGTTCAGTACTGTGTCTGCAAAACCAAAAGGAATTGCAGATTATACTATCATCAAATACATTATATAATTCTGATTTTATTCGATGTGGTTATACTGTAGTAATTCTCCATGAATTGCAAAACTGCCATTGTCTGCCATATTCAGTTGACGAATTGGATATATTATTACATTTCTACCAACAGAGGGAATGCAAGATCTGTTTTTAAAAGAGCGATGTACTAAAGACGGGTTGGTTTATTAGCAACAAAACCGACGCGTGCGCAACTATGCGGCAAAACAGACGGTGTTGGCATAGATTGTTGACAACATGTAAACTATATATAAATAAGGTTTCACATAGAGCACCTCATCTCTCAAATACATCGTTACAGTTGTTGGTTAGCTAGCTCATGAATTTGAGACATTTGGCATAGACGAAACATCAGTCGCATTGTTTTCGTGCCGCATTGTTTTCGTTCTCAGCCTTGTATCTATTGCGACAAGGTTCTGGGCCTGTATTCAGAAAGAGTATGCATGCTGATCTCGGATCCGTTTTTCCTTATCATTATGAATACGATTATTTGTACAGCCGGGACGATCCTAGATCAGCCAAGTGGATTATAATGTATATCTAATGTTTCCTCAGGTATGTCCAGAACCCTCTGCTCTTAAAGGGGAGAAAGTTTGATGTGCGCTCCTATTTCCTCATTGCCTGCACCTCACCCTACATGGTATTTTTTCGCCATGGTTACGTGCGCTTGACCTGTGACCTTTATGACCCCAACTCCCCCAACCTCTCTTCCCATTTGACCAATCAGGTTAGTAGAAAATATGCTTCTCTTTCTTGGTTTACAAAATTATTTTGCCTCCCCTGAGCAGGATAGTGTTTTTTTTGTCATGAATCTTGTTCTGGAGGCAGCTCTGCAGAGTGGTCACTAGCTGATTTTAAACCAAACTCTAACTCTAACCTTAACCACACTGTTAACCCTAATGTCTAACCCTAACCTTCAATGAAGACAAAAAGTAAAATAAAAAATAATGAATCTTTACAATATAGGCAATTTTGATGTTGCAGTTGGCCTGTCTAAAGGGAAAATGCTCAATTCTGCTCCAGGACAACTCATGTCAATAAATATCAACCTGCTCCCCTGACCTGCAAGTTTAGTGATATAAGCAGAGTATTACTATTTCAGAATCAGGTTGTCAACAGATGCATCTCCATAGGATACTGCATGAAAATAGACCAGAAACCAGGTCATAAAATAATGGTGCCAATCAAGTCTCAAACTGTTGGCCCTGTAACAACTCCTCTCTCTGGCCATTCATGTGTATCCTGGTCCCCCTTTTGTTTCCCCACAGTACATGCAGAAGAAGAACCCTCTCTACAGCGTGCTGAAGGAGGAGACCGTCTGGTCCATGGATCGATTCAACACCTACGTCAATGACAAGCTCAGTGTTGCCAAGGGCCTGCCTAGGGACTGGGTGCTTGGCGCTTTCGCCGTGAGTGTTATATATATTTTTTTAGGTTTACATCATGGTTAAGTTAACCCTTCAGGGACCAATTATGAAAGCATCATTGGTGTTATTTATAGTTAAGTGATGTGATTTTACTCCTGGGAGAGACTACAAATGACATCCTCTCCACCCACACCTTTGTGTCTATCTGTCTGTCTGTCTGTTTGTCTTACCTTATGTCTGTTATCCATTCATTAGAAGCGAATGCAGCAGATCATGATCCAGTGTTTCTTCGCTGTGAAAGCCAAGCTAGATCGTAAACTGGGGTACTTTGACCTGATTGGCTGTGATTTCATGATTGACGATGACTTTAAGGTCGGCAAAACACCTCATTGGTTTTTAATGTAAAGTGTGTGTGAGTTTCAAAGTATTTGTGAGCGGTTGGTCAAACTAACAGTTGATGTGCTTGCTGTGCCTTTGTCTGTCCTCATCTAGGTGTGGCTGTTGGAGATGAACTGTAACCCAGCCCTCCACACCAACTGTGAGGCCCTGAAGGAAGTGATTCCCAGTACTGTTGTGGAAACTTTGGGTGAGCACACACTACTGTTCACATGACTGGCTTAATTAGTTCTGTTGGACTATGATATTACCTCAAGAATTTGACAAGATATCCTCAAATGCAGCTGATCTCAGAAATAAACTCACTTCGGAAATACTTTTTTTGTCTTTGTAATTCAAGATAACGAGATGATGTGTCGCCAGTTCCCCTTTAATTTGTTAGTTTGCATGTGTGTGGCTTCTCTCTGTTTTTCTATTGGAGAGTTGAAAATAGCCTGATGTGTGATAGCTACTACCCAGCTGTAGGTTAGTCAGCCCTTACAGCCTTATGCTTTATCTCCTGTAGATCTGACTCTGGAGATCTTCAACAAACGTTGCTGTGGACTGAAGCTGCTGCCACTGGCCAGCCAGAGGGACTTTGTGCTACTGTATGATGGCGAGACTGCCCATGTCCCTGTTCTCAGCCGCAGGAGCAAAACAGCAGTACCCCTCCAAGCCCAGCACCCAAAGAGTGTCTCCACCCAAATGCCCTTCACCACCAGCAGGACTCAGAAGACCGAGTCTGTAGCATCAGTGTCTCGGGAGAAGTCAGTGAGTGAAAACACATTTTCTCCTGTAGCCATGACCGCTGTCTTGGTACCCCTGACTGGCACTGATGCCACTGACCATCCTGCCCCAGTCACTACACACAATGATCTATTCCTGCAGACTGGTCCCAACCGACTCACAGGCCCAGCAGGGGCCCCCAGACCCCATCCCACCCACAAACCCAGTCCTCGACCCCTCAAGCCAGCCCAAGCCCGCGTGGAGCTCCGGCTCAGCAAGTGCACCTGGCAGCGGCAATCAGGGAACTCAGAACATCGCAAGCCCTCAGATCTCCTGTGGGTGAAGGATACCTTCATGTCCCTGTCCACCCCGGCACTGACTGAGGGCTCACGCTTCTCTATGAGACGCCTGCGGGGCACCAAAGCCTGCCAACCCGACCAGGAACAACCCTTCTGCTACTCCCTGAGGCCCACACAGTTCCGCCTGGCCAAGCCCGGCACCAGCAGCCCCGTGTGGACAGACAAACAGGACAAGGAAGGGGAACAGGAGGGAGGGGGGGGCCAGGAGCCCGGTGTAGACACACAGAGTACAGCCAAGGAAGAGAAAGAGGACAAAGAGCACAGGGAGGAGCTGTGATATACTCATACTGAGACACTCACACCTGTCAAAGTATAGGCTTAACGTTAATCATTTTGGTTTGTGGGTAACAATATGCATGGGTGAGGTTGGAACCTTGCCATGAAAGGAATCATTCTTTGCTTTTTATTACAGAATATTTTAAATTAATAAAGTATATTTCTCCCCTGAAAACCCCCAGATGATTCTGTCTTTTGATGCTTAAAATGTTTGAGGTGGCTTCAAAAATGCAATTGTACAACAGTATGACAACTGGTGAAATAGCACACAGGCAAATCTACGGTACCAGAGTAATACTGAGACTAAGATTTTTTACTTGAAATGTATTATAAACAAAAAACAATGATTGCAAAGTTAAGCAATCTTCATACTAAATTTTGAACAGAAATGCAATGGTTCATTGAACCAGTCTAAAACTTTGCACATACACTGCTGCCATCTAGTGGACAAAATCCTTGTCCTGTGTAGCTCAGTTGGTAGAGCATGGCGCTTGTAACGCCAGGGTAGTGGGTTCGATCCCCGGGACCACCCATACGTAGAATGTATGCACACATGACTGTAAGTCGCTTTGGATAAAAGCGTCTGCTAAATGGCATATTATATTATTATCTAAATTGAGCCTAACCTGGAATAGTACATCATGGCCTTTCTCTTGCATTTCAATGGGAGAAAAAAAAAAAAAAAATTCTTTGTATTAGCTTTTACCAGATCTAATATGTTATATTCTAGTACATTATTTTCACATTTCCACAAACTTCCACAGTGTTTCCTTTCAAATGGTATCAAGAATACAGAAAGATGACGCCGACAGAGATGGTCGCCTCGCTTCAGGCCCTCAAAAAACTATTTGTTTTTCTATGTATTAGTTTATGTATTATTTTTTACATTGTTAGCCCAGGAAATCTCAAGTGTTATTACATACAGCCGGGAAGAACTATTGGATATAAAAGCAATGACAACTTACCAACATTACGACCTGGAATATGTATTTCCCGAAGCGGATCCTTTGTTCGGTCCTCCACCCTGAACATGGGATCTTATCCCAGAGGTCAACCCAAAACAACGAGGTCGCCGCAGGAGAGGCAGACGGAGTGGCCTACTGGTCAGACTCAGAAGGCGAGCACACCATCCACCGCTCCCGAGCATATTACTCACCAATGTCCAATCTCTAGATAACAAAGTGGACAAAATTAGGGCACGAGTTGCCTTCCAGAGAGACATCAGAGATTGTAACATTCTCTGTTTCACGGAAACATGGCTCACTCGAAATATGTTGTCAGAGTCGGTACAGCCACCCGGTTTCTTCATGCGTCACTCCGACAGAAACAAACATCTCTCTGGTAAGAAGAAGGGCGGGGGTGTATGTCTTATGATTAACGACTCATGGTGTAATCACAACAACATACAGGAACTTAAGTCCTTTTGTTCACCTGACTTAGAATTCCTTACAATCAAATGCCAACCACATTATTTCCAAGAGAATTCTATTCGATTATAGTCACAGCCGTGTATATCCCCCCCAAGCAGATACCTCGTCGGCCCTGAAAGAACTTCACTGGACTCTATGTAAACTTGAAACCATACATCCTGAGGCTGAATTTATTGTAGCAAGGGATTTTAACAAAGCTAACCTTAAGAGCTAGACTTCCTAAAGTATCAGCATTTCGAATGCGAGATACAGGCTGCTAGCATTCTGGAATATTGCTACTCTAACTTCTGCAATGCATACAAAGCCTTCCCCTGCCCAGCCTTCTGCAAATCTGACCATGACTCCATTTTGTTGCTCCCAGCCTATAGACAGAAACTAAAACAGGAAACGCCCGTGCTCAGGTCTATTCAACACTGGTCTGACCAATCCGATTCCATGCTTCAGGATTGCTTCGATCACGTGGACTGGGATATGTTCCGGATAGCCTCAGACAACAACATTGATGTATACGCTAAAACATTTCCTAACTAGCATTTGCGCAAAAACTGAAAGCACGAACCATCGCTTTTAATCATGGCAAGGCGATTGGAAACATGACCGAATACAAACAGTGCAGCTATTCCCTCCGCATGGCAATCAAACAAGCAAAGAGTCGGTATAGAAACAAAATAGAGTCGCAATTCAACGGCTCAAACACGAGACGTATGTGGCAGTCAATCACAGATTACAAAAAGAAAACCAGCCCCGTCATAGACAACGACGTCTTGCTCTCAGATAAATTAAACAACTCCTTTGCTCGCTTTGAGGACAATACAGTGCCACTGACACGGCCCGCTAACAAAGCCTGTGAGCTCTCCTTCTCCGTGTCCAATGTGAGTAAAATATTTAAACGTGTTAACCCTCGTGTAACAGAATAATTTTAAACCGTCCCCTCGCCCATACCCGGGCGCGAACCAGGGACCTTCTGCACACATCAACAACAGTCACCCACGAAGCATCGTTACCCATCGCTCCACAAAAGCCGCGGCCTTTGCCAGCCACCCTAGTCATAAACTGTTCTCTCTGCTACCGCACAGCAAGCAGTACTGGAGCGCCAAGTCGAGGTCCAAAAGGCTTCTTAACAGCTTCTACCTCCAAGCCATAAGACTCCTGAACAGCTTATCAAAGGGCTACCCAGACCCCTCTTTTACGCTGCTGCTACTCTCTGTTTATAATCTCTGCATAGTCACTTTAATTCTAACTACATGTACATATTACCTCAAATAACCGGTGCCCTCGCACATTGACTCTGTACCGGTACCCCCTGTATATAGCCTTGCTTGTTATTTTACTGCTGCTGTTTAATTATTTGTTACTTTTATTTTCTATTTTACATTTTTTACTTAAAACATATTTAATTTTTTTCTTAACACTGTAAGGTCTACACAGGTTGTATTTAGCACATGTGACAAATAACGTTTTATTTGATTTGAGTTTGAGTTTTGTTTAACTTTGCAAACATTGGATATTGTTTGACATTCACTACATGACCCAAAGTATGTGGACACCTGCTCATCGAACATCTCATTCCAAAATCATTTGCATTATGGAGTTGGTCCCCCCTGTGCTGCTTTAACAGTCTCCAGTCTTCTTGAAGGCTTTCTACTACATGTTGGAACATTGCTGTGGGGACTTACTTCCATCCAGCCAAAATAACATTAGTGAGTTGGGGCACTGATGTTGGGCGATTAGGCCTGGGCCTGGCTCGCAGTCGATGTTCTAATTCATCCCAAAGGTGTTCGATGGGTTTGAGGCCAGGGCTCTGTAAGCAGGACAGTCAAGTTCTTCCACACCAATCTCAACAAACCATTTCTGTATGGCCCTCGCCTTGTGCATGGAGGCATTGTCATGCTGAAACAGGAAAGAACCCTCCCCAAACTGTTTTCACAAATCTAGAATGTCATTGTATGCTGTAGCGTTAATATTTCCCTTCATTGGAACTAAGGGGCCAAGTCCGAACCATGAAAAACAGCCCCAGACCATTATTCCTACTCCACCAAACTTTAGGCAGGTTGTTTTCTCCTGGCATCTACCAAACCCAGATTTGTCCGTCGGATGGCCTGATGCTGTAGCGTGATTCAACACGCCAGAGAATGCGTTTCCACTGCTTCAGCGTCCAATGGAGGCGAGCTTTACACCACTCCTGCTGACGCTTGGCATTGTGATCTTAGGCTTGTATGCGGCTGCTCGGCCATGGAAACCCATTTCATGAAGCTCCTGACGAACAGTTACTGTGCTGACGTTGCTTCCAGAGGCATTTTGGAACTCGGTAGTGAGTGTTGCAACCGAAGACAGACAATTTTCACAAGCTACGCACTTCAGTACTCGGTGGTCCCGTTCTGTGAGCTTGTGTGGCCTACCACTTCGCGGTTGAGCTGTTGCTCCTAGACGTTTCCACTTCACAGCACTTACAGTTGACCGGGGCAGCTCTAGCAGCTCTAGAAATTTGACAAACTGGCTTGTTGGAAGGTGGCATCCTATGATGGTGCCACGTTGAAAGTCACTGAGCCTGCAGTAATGGGTGTGGCTGAAATGGACGAATCCACTAATTTGAAGGGGTGTCCATAGACTTTTTAAAGTGGAAAATCTGTGTCGCAGCATCACTCTGTTATTGTGAAATTGCCCACACCAATCCAACAGTGCCCACACCAATCCAACTGTACAAACAACAACTACAACACAACACACCGCACAACTGTGTTGAAGCCGTGGCTTGTTGTTATGACTGCAGCCCTTGTCTTTCAGCTGTGAAACACATAATTATCATGCCTCTGTACTTATTAAGCACTGCACATGTAAACAGGAGGATTATTTCAACAATGGTCAACAGCGTCTCTTGTTTCTCAATGGCTCTGCCATCAATTGCTTCATCTGCATGTTTCTCCAAAGGGAAAGCAGACAGGCTTCGGAAGAACTCAAACTTGCTCTGTGACACCGTCAAAGTGAAAAGGCCACTGAGGAAGTTGCATGGCTCTCTGCGTGCAAACTGACAGGAAGGAAGAGTGAGTGCAGTGTGACGCTGCTCACAGCTTTTTGCTTCTTGACTCAACTCATCTCAGAAGCTTTGCCACCTTTTTCTTGATATTTCAGGGATAGTGATATTGTGTTTTAGAAGAAATTGAGAACTGAGAAGTTAAGCGACATAGCCCTCCCTTCCCTCTGCACTGTGCCGGTCCTCTTTCCCCCCCCCCGCCTCCCTCTCTCTACATATCCTCCGTCTGGTCTTAGCTGTGGGGATGAATGCAGACGGAGACAGATGGTACAGTATAGTTAGTGTACTAGGAACTGAGGGTGAAGGAAAGAGTTCTGTGTCTCGCTGGACTGGACTAGGCTGAGAGAGGAGAGTGCTACCTGGTCATGGGATGCTGTAGTGTGACTCAGAGAGGAGCGCATTCCGGGATTGACGATGTGGGCCCTGACGAGATCGAGCTCCTGGAGATTGACAACTCAGGGTGAGTCTTATTTTGTTAACAGAAGAACATGAACCCTATCAATCCCTCATGGGAGTGGTCTGTTTGAGTTTGATAGACTGCCATTCGGCTTTTTACAT
This sequence comes from Oncorhynchus gorbuscha, assembly GCF_021184085.1. Taxonomy (NCBI): domain Eukaryota; kingdom Metazoa; phylum Chordata; class Actinopteri; order Salmoniformes; family Salmonidae; genus Oncorhynchus; species Oncorhynchus gorbuscha. The sequence goes on along the minus strand of NC_060182.1, from coordinate 28,247,379 downwards.
CCTCACAATCCCATTTGAATTTGATTCAGAAACATAAACGGCAGGTAGCCTAGCGGTAAAGAGAGGTTAAGAGTGTTGGGCCAGTAACAGAAAGGTCGCTGGGTTTGAATCCCTGAGATGACTAAGTGAACAATCTGTCCATGTGCCCTTGAGCAAGCCACTTAACCCAGTTGCTCCTGTAAGTCTCTCTGGATAAGAACATCTGCTAAATGATGTAAATGTAATGACTGTGGAGAGTTTAAATATGTTGATGACACATGACAGCATCTAAGACTATCAAGCATGGTCACAACCGAATAGATACGCTTCACAATATCAACTTCTCTGAATCTAGATAAAACAAGCAGTAAAATACTGAGCCTCTTGGCTTTGTAAGAAAGTTTGAGGCAATATTTTATTGACCAATGAAACATAATGCATCTGTGTCATTTTCATTTACACACAAAAGCACATACAGAGTCAGAACGCTAGTTTGGAGACATAAACGTTAGACATAAACATACTGATCCTCACTGAAGCGGCACTGATGTGATTAGGACATGAGCGGCCGGTGATATTGTCTCCCTAATTAGCAGACAATGCTACCGCTCGTCTCTCCCTCCTGTCCAGTCTGGTCTAACACTGGCCAGGCCTCTAAATCCCGTCATGTGGGGAGTGGGGGAAACGAGAAGCTAATCACAATAGCAGCTCACAGACTTCACGTGCCCAAACTGTGAGAAGACAAGGGATCAGCCACAAGCAACACATACTGTGCACACGCGCGAGGATGCTTGTCCGCGCACACACATTGACGCACTTATGAATGTATGTATGTATATATATATATATACACACACACACACACACACACACACACACACACACACACACACACACACACACACACACACACACACACACACACACACACACACACACACACACACACACACACACACACACACACACACACACACACACACACACACACACACACACACACACACACACACACACACACACACAAGCATGAATAGGTTCACACACACTGCATTCAAACAGTGCATACACACACACAAAGGGACACATGCACACACAGAGACAGACACTCAAGCACAAACACAGAGGTGACAGAACTGTTGACACACATAGGGAATGGTTTAGGGGTATGTAGCTACTGTATTACTACCAGATAAATGGGTGTATGTGGGCAACAAGTCTTTATGTGAGGGGGTCAGATGGTGGGTGTCTGCTCCACACTTTAATCTGCTTATGTCTGGACACTGTTGGGTGAAGGGGGCTCAGGCAACATGGCTGGCTTGTAAATGAGGTGGGCAAATTGGTCTACAGTTCTATGAGATGTTACAGTAGTGTGGGATAAATGGGAGATATAAACATCTTTGTGAGAAGGTTTTGTGGTTAATGTTACTGCTGATATACAGTGCCATCAGAAAGTATTCAGACCCCTTGACCTTTTCCACATTTTGTTACATTACAGCCTTATTCTAAAATGGACTTTAAAAAAATCCTTAGCAATCTACACACAATACCCCATAATGACTAAGCGAAAACAGTAAAAAAAAACATTTGATCAAATGTATAAATAAAAAAATAAAATCAGAAATACCTTATTTACGTAAGTATTCAGACCCTTTACTATGAGACTAGAAATTGAGCTCAGGTGCATCCTGTTTCCATTGATCATCCTTGAGATGTTTCTACAACTTGATTTGAGTCCACCTGTGGTAAATTCAATTGATTGGACATGATTTGGAAAGGCACACAACTGTATATATAAAGTTCCACAGTTGATAGTTCATGTCAGAGCAAAATCCAAGTCATTAGGTCGAAGGAATTGTCCGTAGAGCTCTGAGACTGGATTGTGTTGTGTCGAGGCACAGATGTGGGAAGGGCACCAAAAAATATCAGCAACATTGAAGGTCCCCATTTTTAAATGGAAGAATTTTGAAACAACCAAGATTCTTCCTACAGCTGTCCGCCCAGCCAAACTGAGCAATCGGGGGTAGAAGCACCTTGGTCAGGGAGGTGATCAAGAACCCGATGGTCACTCTGACAGAGCTCCAGAGTTCTTCTGTGGAGATGGGAAAAACCTCCAGAAGGACAATCATCTCTGCAGCACTCCACCAATCAGGCCTTTATGTTAGAGTGACCAGACAGAATCCACATGACAGCCTGATTGGAGTTTGCCGAAAGGCACCTTAAGACTCTCAGACCATGAGAAACAACATTCTCTGGTCTGATGAAACCAAGATTGAACTCTTTGGCCTGAATGTCAAGCGTCACGTCTGGAGAAAACCTGGCACCATCCCTACGGGGAAGCATGGTGGGGCAGCATCATGCTGTGAGGATGTTTTTCAATGGCAGGGACTGGGAGACTAGTCAGGATCGAGGCACAGAAGAACAGAGCAAAGTACAGAGAGATCCACGGGTGTGCCAAGCTTGTAGCGTCATACGCAAGAGGACTCGATGCTGTAATCGCTGCCAAAGGTGCTTCAACAAAGTACTGAGTAAAGGGTCTGAATACTTATGTAAATGTAATATTTATGTTTTTTTTTGCAAACATTTCTAATAAAACCTGTTTTTGCTTTGTTATTATGGGGTATTGTGTGTAGATTGATGAGGGGAAAATACGACTTAATCAATTTTCGAATAAGGCTGCATCGTAACAAAATGTGGAAAAAGTCAAGGGGTCTGAATACTTTCCGAAGGCATGGATATTATTAATGTTTCAGGATATGGAGTCTAGGAGAGAGCAGGCTTCAGCTCTCCGTGAGGAATGGAAACGATGGTCCACCCTCTCGCTACCCTTCAGTGAGACACCTCAACCAGGAGGTCAGTGGAGGATGAAAGTGTGTGTGTGTGTGTGTGTGTGTGTGTGTGTGTGTGTGTGTGTGTGTGTGTGTGTGTGTGTGTGTGTGTGTGTGTGTGTGTGTGTGTGTGTGTGTGTGTGTGTGTGTGTGTGTGTGTGTGTGTGTGTGTGTGTGTGTGTGTGTGTGTGAGAGAGAGAGAGAGAGAGCGAGAGTGGCCCTCTGTATGAATATGACACTAAGATACAGAAATTGAAAAGGTTCTGCCATGCACTTATCACACAGGAAACAACAGTGTGTCACACCCTTCGAGTGCACATATTGGCACCTGCAAGTGTGAATGCATGGTGTCAATGGTGCATCAACATACTATTTTATGTCAAAGTTGTTATATCACATTAATGATAAAGGGATACTCATGTATACTAATGTAAACTCCTCACAACATCTAATTTCAAATGAAGTATTCTATTCTATTCCCCTAGGTTGTGCTATGGGGCAGGAGCAGAGAGGAGCTACACCACAGAATCTACAACCAGCCCATCCGTGACTGGGAGGGCCAACCTACACACATGTATGGAGAGATAGTACACTCCTCCCTGGTGTCTCTCCACAACAGCTACACACAGGTAACATCTCACTACACCATGCTCAGATAGACTGTAGAGATCAATCATCACTCACTGTCTATGTCCTGACTCTAGTACTGCTATATTGATGTTCTGTTCATGTGTTTGTTTATATTCCTATAGGAGACACGTGAACACTATCTGGTGCTGTTCTCCTTCCACTTGTTGATCCTATCTCTGGACCACTCTCACCATGATTTTATCTATGAGGTTGGTTCCGTTACAAATGGGGAAATACTGTAACGACACTGTGCAGATGCATGTTGAACATTTAACTTGAATGTAAAATGTGTTCACCTAAGGCCAGCTAGTCAATGTGTTGCTTCTTCTTTTTCAGGGCATGCTGCCTCTCTCTGGACTGTCTTTCCAAGCCACTTCACTAGCCTCCAACTCGCAAACCATGTTCCAGATCAGTGGTGAGTTCTATTATGATTGTGCAGAGAGTTCATTAAAGCATAAATAGACAAGGGTATATGATTTATTGTGGTTTATCATGGCTGTGCTACGGTCATAGGTATGATGCAAAGCCAACAGTAAATGGTTTAATTATTGTATTGTAACACGGCTACCATCTCCCTCCCCATTCGAGGTCCAATGGTGGACTCCAAAGTATTCACCTGTGCCAGTGCAGCAGAGATGAACAAATGGATACACCACATGGAGGAGAGGAAATACAAATCCATGAGCCAACTGCTAAGCCCCTCCCACTGTGCACTGTCTTACCTGGTAATTCAATCAACATAAGAACCACACCCGTATATAGTAAATGACAGATCCTAAACAGATGTCATTGCAAAATGTTAAACTGTCTGAACAATTGTGAGGTTCACTTTGCTTGATCACAACTTGAACATCTAATAGCACATATGAATAGCACATATTACATACAGTTGAAATCGGAAGTTTACATACACTTAGGTTGGAGTCATTAAAAATCATTTTTCAACCACTCCACAAATTTCTTGTTAAAACAAACTATAGTTTTGGCAAGTCGGTTAGGACATCTACTTTGTGCATGACACAAGTCATTTTTCCAACAATTGTTTACAGACAGATTATTTCACTTATAATTCACTGTATCACAATTCCAGTGGGTCAGAAGTTTCCATACACTAAGTTAACTGTGTCTTTAAACAGCTTGGAAAATTCCAGAAAATTATGTCATGGCTTTAGAAGTTTCTAATAGGCTAATTGACATCATTTGAGTCAATTGGAGGTGTACCTGTGGATGTATTTCAAGGCCTAACTTCAAACGTAGCTTGACATCATGGGAAAATCCAAATAAATCAGCCAAGACCTCCACATTCTGGTTCATCCTTGGGAGCAATTTCCAAACGCCTGAAGATACCCCTCATCTGTACACAAGTATAAATACCATGGGACCACGCAGCTGTCATACCGCTCAGGAAGGAGACGCATTCTGTCAAATTCTTATTTTCAATGACGGCCTAGGAACTGTTGGTTAACTGCCTTGTTCAGGGGCAGAACAACAGATTTTTACCATGTCAGCTCGGGGATTCGATCTTGCAACCTTTCGGTTACTATAAAGTGGTGATCCTAACAGGGAATTTTTACAAGGATTACATGTCAGGAATTGTGGAAAAACTCAGTTTAAATGTATTTGGCTAAGGTGTATGTAAACTTCCGACTTCAACTATATATTACACTAATGAGCTAAATGCATCATCATAAAAGGACATTTGCTGCAAATAATTATGGCGAAACTCTCCAAATATGAAGCTACGTTTCTGTTGTCACTTACTGTAGGTACCCTGCGATGAGATCTGGAAGAAAGAGGAACTGAAAACGTATTTACTGCAAGCCCCAATTCAGCAGTGGGAAGGGGCCCCCATCCAGCACATGGGCCAGCCTGTATACATATCCATGGTCCACATCATCAACACACAGAGACAGGTACACAACCCGCACTGTAACTTATGTACTCACCAGTACTCTAAAGTCCATTTTAAGTGGTCTTGATAGCTTGATAGCTGTCATGTTAGACATGCTAAACGATTCAAATAGGCATGCATGTTGTACTGGAATGAAAAAGGCAAAACTATGTGGATGGAAATGGTGGCAAAATTACCCCAAAAATCTGAAATCCCTCTTATCTCCAACAAAAAGATCAACATCTGCTAAAGATCTCAATAGCTAGGTAGGTGAATCTAGCTATCCACAATGTCCAGAGATAGAACAAAAATCACAATTCCATCAAAAATAGCACCACTGCTGCCACCAGTGTAACTTTAGGGGCCGCATACAGTTGGATGGATGACCTCCTTTAAGCAACAAAGAGTGGACGGAGACAGATTACTATTTAGGCAGACCCAATTGAATACCATTAGCCAAAACTCAGAAACTGTCTGTCACTTCCTGTTTCAATAAAGCTATTACAATACAAGTAATGCATTGGTCAATCAAATAACAGATCATAAAATCCCAGGTAAATAATTAATGACATATTTCCAGAATTAGGTAAACACACAGGTATGTTCTAAAACAGATTCAACACATGCTATACATGCCATGCAAAGGAATCAAATACTCAGACAATACTTCATCACTAGTATCTGCTACATAAAAAAATTGAAATAATGCTAATGCTAATAAATATGCTAATCAACCAATAATGATCATAGGCCTAATAATAATACTTGATTATGCTAATATTAGAATGCTAATGATAATTATAATAGTGGACTTCAGATCAAATGAACAGTGTGATAATGTTAAAACATTCTTGCAGGGACTCCATCAGCAACTTCTAGTACTCTTCCCTCAAGATGTCCTCCTGCTCTCTGTGGATAACAAGAGCCTCAGTGTCATATATGAGGTACAGTCAAATTATGTTCTCTAGGAAACAATTTCACTGGAACTGCTACAATAGGAACCTGGTGACCTTACCAAGTTTGCCAATTGTCGCTATAGAGTAGATGTTGGTGTGATATACTATGATGTACAGTTTAGAAGATGTTGTAAAATATAGAGGTGATCCAATACTAACCTTTCTCAATTCAAGATAAATGGCACTTCAACCTGTATTTCATAACACTTTAGGGTAGATTGCCTCGGAAAAGCATCACAGCCGTGGAGAGGTCAGCATTACCTGGGAGGCTGGAGTTCGAGTTAGCAGGTTAAATACAAAACAGACATAATGTCATTCTGCTCTAACTGTTTATATAATGAGGGAAATTGACTGTAAATTGACCCTCCAAACTGCAAAGAGATATGTTTCAATTCCACTGTGTCAGGTGTTGCTGTATGTATTGGTGAAAAACACTGTACTTCTATTGTAAATTGTGTGGCTCAGGTGAACTGATTGAGCCGCTGCAGGTATCTTGCACCTGTCCTGAAGAATATCAGAACTGGATCTTCCAGCTACAACAGGTAAAGTACCATTACAGTCCCGTTAAAAAGGGAAAAGATGGAACAAAACAAACGGATCGGGAAAACTGTGTGGCTAGCCTTTTGCCTGTTTCCATTGATTCCAATTGAGCCATACATGTACATCTATTTTGTGAAGATGCAGGATGTTAAAAATAAGTTATTTTGTCTTGAACGTTTTTTACAGAAAAAAAAGAAAATGAGAGACAAGTCCCAAAAAGTAGTTGCAGAACAACTCAGTAGTGTTTATTTCTTTTCTCAATAGCCGGAAAAAAAACTCCAAGCTACCTCAAACCACCCGGCTCCACCTCTCATACCAAAAAAACAAAGGAGCAGAAAGGAGTCCCAGGAACAAATGATAATTGCACATTAATGAGACTAACTGACCAATGGCCTCACAATATAGAAGACTCATGCCTCTTTTCATTAATAGACACTATTTGTAGAAAGTATTCATTCCCCTTGACTTATTCCACATTTTGTTGTGTTAAAGCCTGAATTCAAAGTTGATTAAACTTATATTTTTTTCTCACCAATCTACATAAAATAGCTCATAATTGTGTGAAAACATGTTTTTCGAAATGTTTGCAAATTTACTGGAAATGAAATACAGAAATATCTAATTTACATAAGCATTCACATAAGCATAAGCATTCACACCCCTGAGTCAATACATGTTGGAATCACCTTAGGCAGCTATTACAGCTGTGAGTCTCTCTGGGTAAGTCTCTAAGCGTTTCGACACATTGATTGTATTATTTTATTTTATTTTAATTTAAGCTCTGTCAAAGTAGTTGTTGATCATTGCTAGACAGCCATTTTCAAGTATTGCCATAGATTTTCAAGCCAATTAGTCAAAATTGTAACTAGGCCACTAAGGAACATTCAATGTCATCTTGGTAAGCAACTCCAGTGTATATTTGACCTTATCTTTTAGGTTATTGTCCTGCTGAAAGGTGAATTTGTCTCCCAGTGTTTGTTGGAAAGCAGACTGAACCAGGTTTTCCTCTATGATTTTGCCTGTGCTTAGCTCTATTCCATTTATTTTTTATCCTAAACAACTCCCTAGTCCTTGCCGATGACAAGCACACTCAATAACATGATGCAGCCACCACCATGCTTGAAAATATGAAGAGTGGTACTTAGTGATGTGTTGAATTTGGCCCAAATATAACACTTTGGATTCAGGACATAAAATGTATTTCTTTGCCAAATGTTTCGCAGTTTTACTTTAGTGCCTTGTTGCAAAAATATTTTTATTCTGTACAGGCTTCTTTATTTTCACTCTGTCATTTAGGTTATTATTGTGGAGTAACTACAATGTTGTTGATCCTTTCTCAGTTTTCTCCCATCACAGCCATTAAACTCTAACTGTTTTAAAGTCACAATTGGCCTCATGCTGAAATCCCTGTGTGGTTTCCTTCCTCTCTGGCAACTGACTTCTACACCTGCATTACTTGCTGTTTGGGGTTTTAGGCTGGGTTTCTGTCCAGCACTTTGACATCAACTTATGTAAGAAGGGCTTTATAAATACATTTGATTGATTGACTTAGGAAGGACGCCTGTATCTTTGTATTGATATATCATCCAAAGTGTAATTAACCCTTCTCCTACAATTTACATGGCCCTGTGGAAATCAAATTAACAATAAAAAATGTATTTCAAAATCCGTCTGTTTAAGCTAGGGCTTTGTCTCAATCCACTGTATCTGCCAATATAGCCCTTCCGCATATGCGGTAAAAGGTGGCAGAGCTAGAGCGGTGTTTGTCAGACCATAAGACATCCGGAAAATCTGTCTTCTCGAGAAAAGGTCTAAAGCGTCCGAAAGGTTAGGCCTACAAACTATTATGAAAGATGAGACTCTCACGCTGATGTTCTCTGTATGGCTCTAAGATCTGCACAAGCTTCACAGGTCTCGTCTGAAGTCGGTAAAGCCTCTTCTGCCAACTTCTGTCTGCACACTAATATGACCCCTCTGTAGGACGCCCACAAGCCTCACAAGACTCCTCTGAAGGTCCCCGGTACCAATTGTTTCCTGAGCTTTCTTATATCTCTCAGATATAGGGCAGACACTTAAAGAACAAACTTCCTTTTTATATATTTGTTTTACTATCTGTTCCATGTAATGAATCTGTTATTCAATGCGTTTCTATGGGCTAATAACAGTAACAACAAATTCAATGTGTCATCTAATAATTTTTGTATATATTTTTTTATACCTTTAAGGGGTCTTAAAATTCTAAATCAAATACTGTAATGATCCTTGGTATGACCATCTTTAAAAAATTCCATAAGTTAGCTTAGTAGAACCCCCCTTACCCCAGCCTAGACAGGGCTTAGAGTCTCTTAACTCTCTAGAGGGTTAATAACTTCACCATGCTGAAAAGGATATTCAATGTCTGCTTTTTTTTACATCTATTAATAGGTGGACTTCTTTGCGAGGCATTGAAAAACCTCCCTTGTCTTTGTGTTTGAATCTGTGTTTTAAATTCACTGCTCGTCTGAGGGACCTTACAGATAATTGTATGTGTGGGGTACAGAGATGAGGTAGTCATTTAAAAATCATATTAAACACTATTATTGCACACAAAGTGAGTCCATACAACTTATTTGACCTGTTAAGCAAATGTTCACTCCTGAACTTATTTAGGCTTGCCATAACAAAGTCATGGAATCCTTATTGACTCAAGACATTTCAGCTCTTCATTTTTAATTAATTTTCAAAATTTTATAAAACATAATTCCACTTTGTCATTATGGGGTATTGTGTGTAGGCCAGTGAAACAAAATCTCCATTTAATCCATTTTAAATTCAGACTGTAACAACCAAATGTGGAAAAAGTCAAGGGTGTGAATACTTTCTGAAGGCACTGTATATGTATATATTATTCAGTCTGGTCCAATGAAATTAAGAGATTCTGGTGAACATTCTTCTGCTGTAGACTACTGTCTGTTGTACTCTGCTTCACTAGTGACTGTGATAGCAATGAATAGGCTAAATAGGGAGTTTATTTTTAATGAACTGATTGTACAATATTTTTCATAGAATCTCTGTGAACCAAAATAAAAAATCTAGTGCTGTTCATGACCTTTTCCATATTTTCTGTTATGATTGTTCTTGAAATGTACGGACTCAATAAAAGGTAACTAGATACCTTTCCCAAATTGTGTTCTTATTATGTACAATACTTATATGTACAGTACAAGTAACTCAAACTTTATGTCATGGTCACAAACATTCAGGCTTCACCTACATATTATTATATGAAACAATTTCAGCAGTGGTCTTATAAAACACTGAATAGTATGTGCATTTATTTCAGGGGTAAAACATTTAAAGTATTATGTTCAGAACCAGAAATCTCAAGTAGCGCATGTATTATAAGTTCTAAGATTTGTTAAAATGGTATGGCATATTTTTGGCAGACCCTGGCCCTCATAAATTACAGTCATAATAGTAAATGAGCCATTACTCATTTAAACAAGTGCATCTACACTATGTAAATGTACATCATTATCTCCATAGAGAATAACCAGCTATAGGAGCATAAACAAATACACAACACCAAACATTTAAATTAGCACTAACAACTTTTTTTTTTAACTATATTTTAAAAATATTTAATGTGTCACTGGAATGGTGAACATCTGCATGTAGATGGTAGTAGTGGTTGGTCAATAATATAATGTGCTACTGTCTTAATTTTTGTCTACGCGTAAACAACTCTTATTGTCAATAGGGTGTAACTAGCAGTGAAAGTCAAAAGACAGGGAAGATGCACAAACACTGTAGTTCTTAATGTTTTGTTGAATGTGATGTCTGAAATTATGTTTATTCCTATTACAGTGCTTGGGGGCAAAGACAAATGCTTGGTTTCTGATACAGTATTTCCATAGTTGTGTTACAGTAGTTGTACTGTATATGCAGTCATAGCAAGCATGAGTGAAAGAAAATTACTGCTATGCAGCTGGATAACCATATTTCTTAAGAATATTGCTTATGCTCGAGCTATGCCAAAAATGATGTCCTTATGAGCACCTGCAGACTAAATAAAACTCCCACATCCAGATAATCTAAAACTGCTCAGCTATTGTATAACTGGTGTTGCATAAAAGCTGGGTCTAATGGATACGAGTTGAGAGTTGCTGCCCTGTTTGATTGTACATTCCAAGTGTAAATGAAAACCTGCAGGATGGAAAGGACACTTAAAAGAGCTCCTCTTCCAGTTTCTGTGTGACACACTTAACGCGGATGTTTTCTCTGAGGTTGCGGAGACGCGCACTGCGACTTGTGATCTCCTCCACGTTGGTTTTGGGGAACCAGCCCCGCTCCCCGTCTGACAGCCGAATGCCCTCCACCCAGCCTGTGGATACACAATACACAACATCCTCAGCAAACAAAAATACACCTAGTGACATTATCACTTGTGGTGGTCTACTTGTGGTGGTCTACTTGTGGTGGTTTAAGACTCAAACTTTGGGTTTTACACATGATAGAAAACTGTTATGAACTACTAGGGTAAGGGAGAAAATGTAAAGGGTTTTTATTTTATTTTACTGAAGTTGCTGTTTAAAATTTATACTTATTTAAAAATAATAAACAACTATTTAACCTTTATTTAACCAGGTAAGCTAGTTGAGAACAAGTTCTCATTTGCAACTGCGACCTGGCCAAGATAAAGCATAGCAGTTCGACACATTCAACAACACAGAGTTACATGTGGAATGAACAAAACATACAGTCAATAATACAGTAGAAACAAGAAAACAAAGTCTATATACAGTGAGTGCAAATTAGGTCAAATAAGGGAGTTAAGGCAATAAATAGGCCATGGTGGCAAAGTAATTACAATATGGCAATTAAACACTGGAATGGTAGATGTGCAAAAGATGGATGTGCAAGTAGAGATACTGTGGTGCAAAAGGAGAAAATAAATAAATACAGTTTGGTGATGAGGTAGATAGATGGGCTGTATACAGATGGGCTATGAACAGGTGCAGTGATCTGTGAGCTGCTCTGACAGCTGGTTCTTAAAGCTAGTGAGGGAGATGGGAATCTCCAGCTTCAGTGATTTTTGCAGTTCGTTCCAGTCAGTGGCAGCAGAGAACTGGAAGGAAAGGCGACCAAAGGAGGAATCGGCTTTGGGGGTGACCAGTGAGATATACCTGCTGGAGAGTGTGCTACGAGTGGGTGCTGCTATGGTGACCAGCGAGCTGAGATAGGGCGGGGCTTTACCTAGCAGTGACTTGTAGATAACCTGTAGCCAGTGGGTTTGGCGACGAGTATGAAGCGAGGGCCAGCCAATTAGAGCGTATAGGTCGCAGTGGTGAGTAGTGTATGGGGCTTTGGTGGCAAAACGGATGGCACTGTGATAGACTACATCCAGTTTTCTGAGTAGAAAGTTGGAGGCTATTTTATAGATGACGAAGTCAAGGATCGGTAGGATGGTCAGTTTTACGAGGGTATGTTTGGCAGCATGAGTGAAGGAAGCTTTGTTGCGAAATAGGAAGCCGATTCTAGATTACATTTTTGATTGGAGATACTTAATGTGAGTCTGGAAGGAGAGTTTACAGTCTAGCCAGACACCTAGGTATTTGTAGTTATCCACGTATTCTAAGTCAGAGCCGTCCAGAGTAGTGATGCTGGATGGGCGGGCAGGTGCGGGCAATGATCGGTTGAATAGCATGCATTTAGTTTTATTTGCGTTTAAGAGCAGTTGGAGGCCCCGGAAGGAGAGTTGTATGGCATTGAAGCTCGTCTGGAGGTTAATTAACACAGTGTCCAAAGAAGGGCCAGAAGTATACAGAATGGTGTCGTCTACGTGGAGGTGGATCAGAGAATCACCCACCAGCAGCAAGCTGGGATGAGAACAGAGGAGGCTGGTAACCCAGACTACTCTGAAACGGAGATAACCCGGTAGCAGACGAAGGAAGCGAATTGTGAGCGTATTCTGCCCAGGGAGCTGTTCTGCCCAAGACGCAGGGTTTCTGAAAGAAAGGCTGCGTAGTATGCGACCAATCGTCTGATTGGCCCTCTCTGCTTGACCGTTAGACTGGGGATGAAACCCGGAAGAGAGACTGACGGACGCACCAATCAAACGACAGAACTCCCTCCAAAACTGTGACGTGAATTGCGGGCCTCTGTCTGAAACGGCGTCTAACGGGAGGCCATGAATTCTGAATACATTCTCAATAATGATTTGTGCCGTCTCCTTAGCGGAAGGAAGTTTAGCGAGGGGAATGAAATGTGCCGCCTTAGAGAACCTATCGACAACCGTAAGAATCACAGTCTTCCCCGCAGACAAAGGCAGACCGGTAATGAAGTCTAAGGCGATGTGAGACCATGGTCGAGAAGGAATGGGGAGCGGTCTGAGACGACCGGCAGGAGGAGAGTTACCCGACTTAGTCTGCGCGCAGTCCGAACAAGCAGCCACGAAACGGCGCGTGTCACGCTCCTGAGTCGGCCACCAAAAGCGCTGGCGAATAGACGCAAGAGTGCCTCGAACACCGGGATGACCAGCTAACTTGGCAGAGTGAGCCCACTGAAGAACAGCCAGACGAGTGGAAACAGGAACGAAAAGGAGGTTACTAGGACAAGCGCGCGCGACGCAGTGTGCGTGAGTGCTTGCTTAACCTGTCTTTCAATTCCCCAGACTGTTAACCCGACAACACGCCCATAAGGAAGAATCCCCTCGGGATCAGTAGAAGCCACAGAAGAACTAAACAGACGGGATAAGGCATCAGGCTTGGTGTTCTTGCTACCCGGACGGTAAGAAATCACAAACTCGAAACGAGCGAAAAACAACGCCCAACGAGCTTGACGGGCATTAAGTCGTTTGGCAGAACGGATGTACTCAAGGTTCTTATGGTCTGTCCAAACGACAAAAGGAACGGTCGCCCCCTCCAACCACTGTCGCCATTCGCCTAGGGCTAAGCGGATGGCGAGCAGTTCACGGTTACCCACATCATAGTTGCGCTCAGATGGCGACAGGCGATGAGAAAAATAAGCGCAAGGATGAACCTTATCGTCAGACTGGAAGCGCTGGGATAGAATGGCTCCCACGCCTACCTCTGAAGCGTCAACCTCGACAATGAATTGTCTAGTGACGTCAGGAGTAACGAGGATAGGAAGCGGACGTAAAGCGTTCTTTTAGAAGATCAAAAGCTCCCTGGGCGGAACCGGACCACTTAAAACACGTCTTGACAGAAGTAAGAGCTGTGAGAGGGGCAGCAACTTGACCGAAATTACGAATGAAACGCCGATAGAAATTAGCGAAACCTAAAAAGCGCTGCAACTCGACACGTGACCTTGGAGCGGGCCAATCACTGACAGCTTGGACCTTAGCGGAATCCATCTGAATGCCTTCAGCGGAAATAACGGAACCGAGAAAAGTAACGGAGGAGACATGAAAAGAGCACTTCTCAGCCTTTACGTAGAGACAATTCTCTAAAAGGCGCTGTAGAACACGTCGAACGTGCTGAACATGAATCTCGAGTGACGGAGAAAAAATCAGGATATCGTCAAGATAGACAAAAACAAAGATGTTCAGCATGTCTCTCAGAACATCATTAACTAATGCCTGAAAAACAGCTGGCGCATTGGCGAGACCGAACGGCAGAACCCGGTACTCAAAATGCCTAACGGAGTGTTAAACGCCGTTTTCCACTCGTCCCCCTCTCTGATGCGCACGAGATGGTAAGCGTTACGAAGGTCCAACTTAGTAAAGCACCTGGCTCCCTGCAGAATCTCGAAGGCTGATGACATAAGGGGAAGCGGATAACGATTCTTAACCGTTATGTCATTCAGCCCTCGATAATCACGCAGGGGCGCAGAGTACCGTCCTTCTTCTTAACAAAAAGAACCCCGCCCCGGCCGGAGAGGAAGAAGGCACTATGGTACCGGCGTCAAGAGACACAGACAAATAATCCTCGAGAGCCTTACGTTCGGGAGCCGACAGAGAGTATAGTCTACCTCGAGGAGGAGTGGTCCCCGGAAGGAGATCAATACTACAATCATACGACCGGTGAGGAGGAAGGGAGTTGGCTCGGGACCGACTGAAGACCGTGCGCAGATCATGATATTCCTCCGGCACTCCTGTCAAATCGCCAGGTTCCTCCTGAGAAGTAGGGACAGAAGAAACGGGAGGGATGGCAGACATTAAACACTTCACATGACAAGAAACGTTCCAGGATAGGATAGAATTACTAGACCAATTAATAGAAGGATTATGACATACTAGCCAGGGATGACCCAAAACAACAGGTGTAAACGGTGAACGGAAAATCAAAAAAGAAATAGTCTCACTGTGGTTACCAGATACTGTGAGGGTTAAAGGTAGTGTCTCAAATCTGATACTGGGAAGATGACTACCATCTAAGGCGAACATGGGCGTAGGCTTCTCTAACTCTCTGAAAGGAATGTCATGTTTCCGAACCCATGCTTCGTCCATGAAACAACCCTCAGCCCCAGAGTCTATCAAGGCACTACATGTAGCACCCGAACCGGTCCAGCGTAGATGGACCGACAAAAATAGTACAGGATTTTGATGGAGAGACTTGAGTAGTTGCGCTCACCTGTAGCCCTCCGCTTACAGATGAGCTCTGGCTTTACTGGACATGAATTAACAAAATGTCCAGCAACTCCGCAATAGAGGCACAGGCGGTTGGTGATCCTCCGTTCCCTCTCCTTAGTCGAGATGCGAATCCCTCCCAGCTGCATGGGCTCAGTCTCAGAGCCAGAGGAGGGAGATGGTTGCGATGCGGAGCAGGGAAACACCGTTGATGCGAGCTCTCTTCCACGAGCCCGGTGACGAAGATCTACCCGTCGTTCTATGCGGATGGCGAGAGCAATCAAA